>NC_060184.1:79865623-79885623 GCF_021184085.1 Oncorhynchus gorbuscha
GTACAGGGTGTTACACTGCCAGGGTCAAGGCCAGACAGGTACAGGGTGTTACACTCTGAGACACTGTTAACCAGGCCAGACAGGTACAGGGTGTTACACTCTGAGACACTGTTAACCAGGACAGACAGGTACAGGGTGTTACACTCTGAGACACTGCCAGGGTCAAGGCCAGACAGGTACAGTGTGTTACACTCTGAGACACTGTTAACCAGGACAGACAGGTACAGGGTGTTACACTCTGAGACACTGTTAACCAGGACAGACAGGTACAGGGTGTTACACTCTGAGACACTGCCAGGGTCAAGGCCACAGCACACTGTGTTACACTCTGAGACACTGTTAACCAGGACAGACAGGTACAGGGTGTTACACTCTGAGACACTGTTAACCAGGACAGACGGGTACAGGGTGTTACACTCTGAGACACTGTTAACCAGGACAGACAGGTACAGGGTGTTACACTCTGAGACACTGTTAACCAGGACAGACAGGTACAGGGTGTTACACTCTGAGACACTGTTAACCAGGACCGACAGGTACAGTGTGTTACACTCTGAGACACTGTTAACCAGGACAGACAGGTACAGGGTGTTACACTCTGAGACACTGTTAACCAGGACAGACAGGTACAGGGTGTTACACTCTGAGACACTGTTAACCAGGACAGACAGGTACAGGGTGTTACACTCTGAGACACTGTTAACCAGGACAGACAGGTACAGTGTGTTACACTCTGAGACACTGTTAACCAGGACAGACAGGTACAGTGTGTTACACTCTGAGACACTGCCAGGGTCAGGCCAGACAGGTACAGTGTGTTACACTCTGACACTGCCAGGGTCAAGGCCAGACAGGTACAGTGTGTTACACTCTGAGACACTGCCAGGGTCAAGGCCACAGCACACTGTGTTACACTCTGAGACACTGTTAACCAGGACAGACAGGTACAGGGTGTTACACTCTGAGACACTGTTAACCAGGACAGACAGGTACAGTGTGTTACACTCTGAGACACTGTTAACCAGGCCAGACAGGTACAGTGTGTTACACTCTGAGACACTGTTAACCAGGACAGAGAGGTACAGGGTGTTACACTCTGAGACACTGTTAACCAGGACAGACAGGTACAGTGTGTTACACTCTGAGACACTGTTAACCAGGACAGACAGGTACAGGGTGTTACACTCTGAGACACTGTTAACCAGGACAGACAGGTACAGGGTGTTACACTCTGAGACACTGCCAGGGTCAAGGCCAGACAGGTACAGTGTGTTACACTCTGAGACACTGTTAACCAGGACAGACAGGTACAGTGTGTTACACTCTGAGACACTGTTAACCAGGACAGACAGGTACAGTGTGTTACACTCTGAGACACTGTTAACCAGGACAGACAGGTACAGTGTGTTACACTCTGAGACACTGTTAACCAGGACAGACAGGTACAGGGTGTTACACTCTGAGACACTGCCAGGGTCAAGGCCAGACAGGTACAGGGTGTTACACTCTGAGACACTGCCAGGGTCAAGGCCACAGCACACTGTGTTACACTCTGAGACACTGCCAGGGTCAAGGCCAGACAGGTACAGGGTGTTACACTGCCAGGGTCAAGGCCAGACAGGTACAGGGTGTTACACTCTGAGACACTGCCAGGGTCAAGGCCAGACAGGTACAGGGTGTTACACTCTGAGACACTGTTAACCAGGACAGACAGGTACAGTGTGTTACACTCTGAGACACTGTTAACCAGGACAGACAGGTACAGGGTGTTACACTCTGAGACACTGTTAACCAGGACAGACAGGTGCAGGGTGTTACACTCTGAGACACTGCCAGGGTCAAGGCCAGACAGGTACAGGGTGTTACACTCTGAGACACTGCCAGGGTCAAGGCCAGACAGGTACAGGGTGTTACACTCTGAGACACTGCCAGGGTCAAGGCCAGACAGGTACAGGGTGTTACACTCTGAGACACTGCCAGGGTCAAGGCCAGACAGGTACAGGGTGTTACACTCTGAGACACTGCCAGGGTCAAGGCCAGACAGGTACAGGGTGTTACACTCTGAGACACTGTTAACCAGGCCAGACAGGTACAGGGTGTTACACTCTGAGACACTGCCAGGGTCAAGGCCAGACAGGTACAGTGTGTTACACTCTGAGACACTGTTAACCAGGACAGACAGGTACAGTGTGTTACACTCTGAGACACTGCCAGGGTCAATGCAGAGGACAGGTACAGGGTGTTACAGTCTGAGACACTGCCAGGGTCAAGGCCAGACAGGTACAGGGTGTTACACTCTGAGACACTGCCAGGGTCAATGCAGAGGACAGGTACAGGGTGTTACACTCTGAGACACTGCCAGGGTCAAGGCCAGACAGGTACAGGGTGTTACACTCTGAGACACTGCCAGGGTCAAGGCCAGACAGGTACAGTGTATTACACTCTGAAACACTGCCAGGGTCAAGGCCACAGCACACTGTGTTCTGCTCTCAGCAAAGACTGAACATGAGACTGAACGGCACAGTACAGCAGCACTACAGAATGGCTAAGCTAGCGTTAGCCTAGCCTAGCGCCAGCCAGCTCATGTCATTGGGACGGGTTAGCCGTAGCGCTAGCTAGGTCGCGCCAAGCTCCCTGCTGGATTGCAGTGGCCTACAGACTAATGGATAGAGATACGGAGAGTGAGAAAGCGATAGAGAGAGACTTTGCTGATAGCTACTTTGAGGTGTCTTTCCCAGGTGTGCTGTTCAGTACAGGTGTTTTCCCCAGGTGTGCTGTTCAGTACAGGTGTCTTCCCCATGTGTGCTGTTCAGTACAGGTGTCTTTACTAAGTGTGCTTACTATGTCTGTGACGTGTGGTTTTGTCACCTAGCTATCTGAAGATGGATGCACTAAGTTGCTCTGGATAAGAGCATCTGCTAAATGACCAAATGTAAATGTGAGTGAGAGACAAAGGGATACAGATATAATTAGAGAGAGAGAGACATGTATAGAGAGAAAGACAGAGAGAGAGAGAGAGAGCGCGCGAGAGAGAGAGCTAGAGAGCAAGAGAGAGAGAGAGAGAGCTAGAGAGCAAGAGAGAGAGAGAGAGAGAGAGAGAGAGAGAGAGAGAGAGAGAGAGAGAGAGTCTCTCCATGTCCTGGTGCTGCTCTCAGGGTCTCTACATGTCCTAGTGCTGCTCTCAGGGTCTCTACACGTCCTAGTGCTGCTCTCCGGGTCTCTACACGTCCTAGTGCTGCTCTCAGGGTCTCTGTCCTAGTGCTGCTCTCCGGGTCTCTACACGTCCTAGTGCTGCTCTCAGGGTCTCTACATGTCCTAGTGCTGCTCTCCGGGTCTCTCCATGTCCTGGTGCTGCTCTCAGGGTGCTCTCAGGGTCTCTACATGTCCTAGTGCTGCTCTCAGGGTCTCTCCATGTCCATGTCCAAAGTATAATATAGAGTATAATATATAATATAGAATATAATATAGAGTATAGAGTATAATATAGAATATAGAGTATAATATATAATATAGAATATAGAGTATAATATAGAATATAGAGTATAATATAGAATATAGAATATAGAGTATAATATATAATATATAATATAGAGTATAATATATAATATAGAGTATAATATAGAATATAGAGTATAATATATAATAAAGAATATAGAGTATAATATATAATATATAATATAGAGTATAATATATAATATAGAGTATAATATATAATATAGAGTATAATATAGAATATAGAGTATAATATAGAATATAGAATATAGAGTATAATATATAATATATAATATAGGGTATAATATAGAATATAGAGTATAATATAGAATATAGAGTATAATATATAATATATAATATAGAGTATAATATAGAATATAGAGTATAATATAGAATATAGAGTATAATATATAATATATAATATAGAGTATAATATAGAATATATAATATAGAGTATAATATATAATATAGAGTATAGAGTATAATATAGAATATAGAGTATAATATAATATATAATATAGAGTATAATATATAATATAGAGTATAATATATAATATAGAATATAGAGTATAATATATAATATAGAATATAGAGTATAATATATAATATAGAATATAGAGTATAATATAGAATATAGAGTATAATATAGAATATAGAGTATAATATAGAATATAGAGTATAATATATAATATAGAGTATAATATATAATATAGAGTATAATATAGAATATATAATATAGAGTTTAATATATAATATAGAATATAGAGTATAATATAGAATATAGAGTATAATATAGAATATAGAGTATAATATAGAATATAGAGTATAATATAGAATATAGAATATAGAGTATAATATAGAATATATAATATAGAGTATAATATATAATATAGAATATAGAGCTCGGCTACCTGTCCAGGTTGTAAGGACAGAACCTAGACGTGGTAGTTCTCCAGGGCTGAGCTCCACTCCTCCACTTGGCAGGGACACGGTGTGTTTAACACCTGGTGTAATCTCAACAGCCACACACACCGGCACGGCTGCCAGGACTGACACGGAGCCTGAATCACTCAGCTAACCGGCCTCACACTGACAGGAGGGTTGGATTTGGGGACAGTTGGAGTCAGATTAAATCTCCCAGCAGGGTCGTTCCACCTCAAACAGAAACAAGAAAGAGGATTTTAACACCCACCATGTCAGATTGTTACGGAGATAGAAACACATAACATTATCATTCCGGCAACATTCATTTGAGCTTTATTTTCTCAAGAGATCAAATTATATTTCAACAAAATAAATGTTTCTGGAATGCTAGTTTGATCTGTTTCTATCATAAATATATATATAAATATATATATATAAATTATATATATATATATATACAAATATCTACATAAATGATTTCAGAGGTGGTGGGTGTCATGAAATGGAACAACGACCCCGCAGTCAACTTCGGAAATTGATTGAAAACATTTTTTTTTTTTTTGAAAAAAAAAAAAGAAGTGTTCAGTTTTGAATAAAATGTCCCAAATTGACTGGAAGTCACCAATCATCCTACTTGGAACTACTGGAAGTAACCAATCATCCTACTTGGAACTACTGGAAGTCACCAATCATTCTACTTGGAACTACTGGAAGTCACCAATCATCCTACTTGGAACTACTGGAAGTAACCAATCATTATACTTGGAACTACTGGAAGTCACCAATCATCCTACTTGGAACTACTGGAAGTCACCAATCATCCTACTTGGAACTACTGGAAGTGACCAATCATTCTACTTGGAAGTACTGGAAGTCACCAATCATCCTACTTGGAACTACTGGAAGTCACCAATCAATCCTACTTGGAACTACTGGAAGTGACCAATCATCCTACTTGGAACTACTGGAAGTAAACAATCTTCCTACTTGGAACTACTGGAAGTGACCAATCATTCTACTTGGAAGTACTGGAAGTCACCAATCATCCTACTTGGAACTACTGGAAGTCACCAATCATCCTACTTGGAACTACTGGAAGTAACCAATCATCTTACTTGGAACTACTGGAAGTCACCAATCATCTTACTTGGAACTACTGGAAGTCACCAAATATCCTACTTGGAATTGACTGGAAGTCACCAATCATCCTACTTGGAGCTACTGGAAGTGAACGCAGGCTTTCTGGGTATTCTTTTCCTTTTTAGGGCTTTCTCAATATGACGAGAAGAGCAGAGTTAAAGACTCCCAACGGTGCTGCTTGCTGTCGAGGGTCCATGAACATTTATAATCAGGGGCGTCAAACACCCACCCCCCCTGAAATCTGAGGGGGGGGGGGAGGATGTGAGGATTTCCTGGAATCTATAATAATCATTATGCTTAATTTTATGTTTTTTTTTTTCTGCAGATCTTGGCATACTTCTGGAGCCGTCTGTATCCTCCAACCTGGGGGTTATTTCTTTTAAAGAAAGTAAATATACTGCATCTCTGCTAAAATCTGGGTTAAAAATTGAAAGAAATGTGAGTTTAATTCAGTACATTTAGTAATTGCTTGCTTTTCTAGAGTCGACTAACTATGCCGGCTGAGATAGTTAAGACAAGCTAGCTCCTCTAGCTTGACTATCTGGAACGGTTTCCAGGTACATTCCCAACCTCATAACTACCTATCTGGGCTAAAGCAAAACTTCACAAAATTGCTAGGTGGCTGGTAGTATTTACAAGAACTCTGAGGGACAACATGCCTCTGTGTAATGACGACCTGTCAACAGTGTGTAACCTTCTGGCGTTGTCACAATACTCTCTCTCTCATATATATAACCTTACCATAACAATAATATCATGGATCTAGGGCTCGACGATCAATGGAGAGAAGTGGACGAGAGGCAGTAACAACTAGAAGAAACAGGAGTCATCAGTCATCCTTACATCCAGTCTGTAGTTACAGGAGTCATCAGTCATCCTTACATCCAGTCTGTAGTTACAGGAGTCATCAGTCAACCTTACATCCAGTCTGTAGTTACAGGAGTCATCAGTCATCCTTACATCCAGTCTGTAGTTCCAGGAGTCATCAGTCATCCTTACATCCAGTCTGTAGTTACAGGAGTCATCAGTCATCCTTACATCCAGTCTGTAGTTACAGGAGTCATCAGTCAACCTTACATCCAGTCTGTAGTTACAGGAGTCATCAGTCATCTTTACATCCAGTCTGTAGTTCCAGGAGTCATCAGTCAACCTTACATCCAGTCTGTAGTTACAGGAGTCATTAGTCATCCTTACATCCAGTCTGTAGTTACAGGAGTCATCAGTCATCCGTACATCCAGTCTGTAGTTACAGGAGTCATCAGTCATCCTTACATCCAGTCTGTAGTTACAGGAGTCATCAGTCATCCTTACATCCAGTCTGTAGTTACAGGAGTCATCAGTCATCCTTACATCCAGTCTGTAGTTACAGGAGTCATCAGTCATACTTACATCCAGTCTGTAGTTACAGGAGTCATCAGTCATACTTACATCCAGTCTGTAGTTACAGGAGTCATCAGTCATCCAGTCTGTAGTTACAGGAGTCATCAGTCAACCTTACAGCCAGTCTGTAGCTACAGGAGTCATCAGTCATCCAGTCTGTAGTTACAGGAGTCATCAGTCATCCTTGCATCCAGTCTGTTGTTACAGGAGTCATCAGTCATCCAGTCTGTAGTTACAGGAGTCATCAGTCATCCAGTCTGTAGTTACAGGAGTCATCAGTCATCCAGTCTGTAGTTACAGGAGTCATCAGTCATCCAGTCTGTAGTTACAGGAGTCATCAGTCATCCTTACATCCAGTCTGTAGTTACAGGAGTCATCAGTCATCCTTGCATCCAGTCTGTAGTTACAGGAGTCATCAGTCATCCAGTCTGTAGTTACAGGAGTCATCAGTCATCCTTACATCCAGTCTGTAGTTACAGGAGTCATCAGTCATCCTTACATCCATTCTGTAGCTACAGGAGTCATCAGTCATCCAGTCTGTAGTTACAGGAGTCATCAGTCATCCTTACATCCAGTCTGTAGTTCCAGGAGTCATCAGTCATCCTTACATCCAGTCTGTAGTTACAGGAGTCATCAGTCATCCTTACATCCAGTCTGTAGTTACAGGAGTCATCAGTCATCCTTACATCCAGTCTGTAGTTACAGGAGTCATCAGTCAACCTTACATCCAGTCTGTAGTTACAGGAGTCATCAGTCATCTTTACATCCAGTCTGTAGTTCCAGGAGTCATCAGTCAACCTTACATCCAGTCTGTAGTTACAGGAGTCATTAGTCATCCTTACATCCAGTCTGTAGTTACAGGAGTCATCAGTCATCCTTACATCCAGTCTGTAGTTACAGGAGTCATCAGTCATCCTTACATCCAGTCTGTAGTTACAGGAGTCATCAGTCATCCACATCCAGTCTGTAGTTACAGGAGTCATCAGTCATACTTACATCCAGTCTGTAGTTACAGGAGTCATCAGTCATCCTTACATCCAGTCTGTAGTTACAGGAGTCATCAGTCAGTCATCCAGTCTGTAGTTACAGGAGTCATCAGTCATCCTTACATCCAGTCTGTAGTTACAGGAGTCATCAGTCATCCTTACATCCAGTCTGTAGTTACAGGAGTCATCAGTCATCCTTACATCCAGTCTGTAGTTACAGGAGTCATCAGTCAACCTTACATCCAGTCTGTAGTTACAGGAGTCATCAGTCATCCTTACATCCAGTCTGTAGTTACAGGAGTCATCAGTCATCCTTACATCCAGTCTGTAGTTACAGGAGTCATCCTTACATCCAGTCTGTAGTTACAGGAGTCATCAGTCATCCTTACATCCAGTCTGTAGTTACAGGAGTCATCAGTCATCCTTACATCCAGTCTGTAGTTACAGGAGTCATCAGTCATTCTTACATCCAGTCTGTAGTTACAGGAGTCATCAGTCATCCTTACATCCAGTCTGTAGTTACAGGAGTCATCAGTCATCCAGTCTGTAGTTACAGGAGTCATCAGTCAACCTTACAGCCAGTCTGTAGCTACAGGAGTCATCAGTTATCCAGTTTGTAGCTACAGGAGTAATCAGTCATCCAGTCTGTAGTTACTGGAGTCATCAGTCATCCTTACATCCAGTCTGTAGTTACAGGAGTCATCAATCATCCAGTCTGTAGTTACAGGAGTCATCCTTACATCCAGTCTGTAGTTACAGGAGTCATCAGTCATCCTTGCATCCAGTCTGTTGTTACAGGAGTCATCAGTCATCCAGTCTGTAGTTACAGGAGTCATCAGTCATCCAGTCTGTAGTTACAGGAGTCATCAGTCATCCTTACATCCAGTCTGTAGTTACAGGAGTCATCAGTCATCCTTGCATCCAGTCTGTAGTTACAGGAGTCATCAGTCATCCAGTCTGTAGTTACAGGAGTCATCAGTCATCCTTACATCCAGTCTGTAGTTACAGGAGTCATCAGTCATCCTTACATCCATTCTGTAGCTACAGGAGTCATCAGTCATCCAGTCTGTAGTTACAGGAGTCATCAGTCATCCAGTCTGTAGTTACAGGAGTCATCAGTCATCCAGTCTGTAGTTACAGGAGTCATCAGTCAACCTTACATCCAGTCTGTAGTTACAGGAGTCATCAGTCATCCTTACATCCAGTCTGTAGTTACAGGAGTCATCAGTCATACTTACATCCAGTCTGTAGTTACAGGAGTCATCAGTCATACTTACATCCAGTCTGTAGTTACAGGAGTCATCAGTCATCCAGTCTGTAGTTACAGGAGTCATCAGTCAACCTTACAGCCAGTCTGTAGCTACAGGAGTCATCAGTTATCCAGTTTGTAGCTACAGGAGTAATCAGTCATCCAGTCTGTAGTTACTGGAGTCATCAGTCATCCTTACATCCAGTCTGTAGTTACAGGAGTCATCAATCATCCAGTCTGTAGTTACAGGAGTCATCAGTCATCCAGTCTGTAGTTACAGGAGTCATCAGTCATCCAGTCTGTAGTTACAGGAGTCATCAGTCATCCTTACATCCAGTCTGTAGTTACAGGAGTCATCAGTCATCCTTACATCCAGTCTGTAGTTACAGGAGTCATCAGTCATCCTTACATCCAGTCTGTAGTTACAGGAGTCATCAGTCATTCTTACATCCAGTCTGTAGTTACAGGAGTCATCAGTCATCCTTACATCCAGTCTGTAGTTACAGGAGTCATCAGTCATCCAGTCTGTAGTTACAGGAGTCATCAGTCAACCTTACAGCCAGTCTGTAGCTACAGGAGTCATCAGTTATCCAGTTTGTAGCTACAGGAGTAATCAGTCATCCAGTCTGTAGTTACTGGAGTCATCAGTCATCCTTACATCCAGTCTGTAGTTACAGGAGTCATCAATCATCCAGTCTGTTGTTACAGGAGTCATCAGTCATCCAGTCTGTAGTTACAGGAGTCATCAGTCATCCAGTCTGTAGTTACAGGAGTCATCAGTCATCCTTACATCCAGTCTGTAGTTACAGGAGTCATCAGTCATCCTTGCATCCAGTCTGTAGTTACAGGAGTCATCAGTCATCCAGTCTGTAGTTACAGGAGTCATCAGTCATCCTTACATCCAGTCTGTAGTTACAGGAGTCATCAGTCATCCTTACATCCATTCTGTAGCTACAGGAGTCATCAGTCATCCAGTCTGTAGTTACAGGAGTCATCAGTCATCCTTACATCCATTCTGTAGCTACAGGAGTCATCAGTCATCCAGTCTGTAGTTACAGGAGTCATCAGTCATCCTTACATCCAGTCTGTAGTTACAGGAGTCATCAGTCATCCTTACATCCAGTCTGTAGTTACAGGAGTCATCAGTCATTCTTACATCCAGTCTGTAGTTACAGGAGTCATCAGTCATCCTTACATCCAGTCTGTAGTTACAGGAGTCATCAGTCATCCAGTCTGTAGTTACAGGAGTCATCAGTCAACCTTACAGCCAGTCTGTAGCTACAGGAGTCATCAGTTATCCAGTTTGTAGCTACAGGAGTAATCAGTCATCCAGTCTGTAGTTACTGGAGTCATCAGTCATCCTTACATCCAGTCTGTAGTTACAGGAGTCATCAATCATCCAGTCTGTAGTTACAGGAGTCATCCTTACATCCAGTCTGTAGTTACAGGAGTCATCAGTCATCCTTGCATCCAGTCTGTTGTTACAGGAGTCATCAGTCATCCAGTCTGTAGTTACAGGAGTCATCAGTCATCCAGTCTGTAGTTACAGGAGTCATCAGTCATCCTTACATCCAGTCTGTAGTTACAGGAGTCATCAGTCATCCTTGCATCCAGTCTGTAGTTACAGGAGTCATCAGTCATCCAGTCTGTAGTTACAGGAGTCATCAGTCATCCTTACATCCAGTCTGTAGTTACAGGAGTCATCAGTCATCCTTACATCCATTCTGTAGCTACAGGAGTCATCAGTCATCCAGTCTGTAGTTACAGGAGTCATCAGTCATCCTTACATCCATTCTGTAGCTACAGGAGTCATCAGTCATCCAGTCTGTAGTTACAGGAGTCATCAGTCATCCAGTCTGTAGTTACAGGAGCCATCAGTCATCCTCACATCCAGTCTGTAGTTACAGGAGTCATCAGACATCCAGTCTGTAGTTACAGGAGTCATCAGTCATCCAGTCTGTAGTTACAGGAGTCATCAGTCATCCAGTCTGTAGTTACAGGAGTCATCAGTCAACCTTACATCCAGTCTGTAGTTACAGGAGTCATCAGTCATCCTTACATCCAGTCTGTAGTTACAGGAGTCATCAGTCATACTTACATCCAGTCTGTAGTTACAGGAGTCATCAGTCATCTAGTCTGTAGTTACAGGAGTCATCAGTCAACCTTACAGCCAGTCTGTAGCTACAGGAGTCATCAGTTATCCAGTTTGTAGCTACAGGAGTAATCAGTCATCCAGTCTGTAGTTACTGGAGTCATCAGTCATCCTTACATCCAGGCTGTAGTTACAGGAGTCATCAATCATCCAGTCTGTAGTTACAGGAGTCATCAGTCATCCAGTCTGTAGTTACAGGAGTCATCAGTCATCCAGTCTGTAGTTACAGGAGTCATCAGTCATCCTTACATCCAGTCTGTAGTTACAGGAGTCATCAGTCATCCTTACATCCAGTCTGTAGTTACAGGAGTCATCAGTCATTCTTACATCCAGTCTGTAGTTACAGGAGTCATCAGTCATCCTTACATCCAGTCTGTAGTTACAGGAGTCATCAGTCATCCAGTCTGTAGTTACAGGAGTCATCAGTCAACCTTACAGCCAGTCTGTAGCTACAGGAGTCATCAGTTATCCAGTTTGTAGCTACAGGAGTAATCAGTCATCCAGTCTGTAGTTACTGGAGTCATCAGTCATCCTTACATCCAGTCTGTAGTTACAGGAGTCATCAATCATCCAGTCTGTAGTTACAGGAGTCATCCTTACATCCAGTCTGTAGTTACAGGAGTCATCAGTCATCCTTGCATCCAGTCTGTTGTTACAGGAGTCATCAGTCATCCAGTCTGTAGTTACAGGAGTCATCAGTCATCCAGTCTGTAGTTACAGGAGTCATCAGTCATCCTTACATCCAGTCTGTAGTTACAGGAGTCATCAGTCATCCTTGCATCCAGTCTGTAGTTACAGGAGTCATCAGTCATCCAGTCTGTAGTTACAGGAGTCATCAGTCATCCTTACATCCAGTCTGTAGTTACAGGAGTCATCAGTCATCCTTACATCCATTCTGTAGCTACAGGAGTCATCAGTCATCCAGTCTGTAGTTACAGGAGTCAGTCATCCTTACATCCATTCTGTAGCTACAGGAGTCATCAGTCATCCAGTCTGTAGTTACAGGAGTCATCAGTCATCCAGTCTATAGTTACAGGAGCCATCAGTCATCCTCACATCCAGTCTGTAGTTACAGGAGTCATCAGACATCCAGTCTGTAGTTACAGGAGTCATCAGTCATCCAGTCTGTAGTTACAGGAGTCATCAGTCATCCTTACATCCAGTCTGTAGTTACAGGAGTCATCAGTCATCCAGTCTGTAGTTACAGGAGTCATCAGTCATCCTTACATCCAGTCTGTAGTTACAGGAGTCATCAGTCATCCTTGCATCCAGTCTGTAGTTACAGGAGTCATCAGTCATCCAGTCTGTAGTTACAGGAGTCATCAGTCATCCTTACATCCAGTCTGTAGTTACAGGAGTCATCAGTCATCCTTACATCCATTCTGTAGCTACAGGAGTCATCAGTCATCCAGTCTGTAGTTACAGGAGTCATCAGTCATCCTTACATCCATTCTGTAGCTACAGGAGTCATCAGTCATCTAGTCTGTAGTTACAGGAGTCATCAGTCATCCTTACATCCAGTCTGTAGTTACAGGAGTCATCAGTCATCCTTACATCCATTCTGTAGCTACAGGAGTCATCAGTCATCCAGTCTGTAGTTACAGGAGTCATCAGTCATCCTTACATCCATTCTGTAGCTACAGGAGTCATCAGTCATCCAGTCTGTAGTTACAGGAGTCATCAGTCATCCAGTCTGTAGTTACAGGAGCCATCAGTCATCCTCACATCCAGTCTGTAGTTACAGGAGTCATCAGACATCCAGTCTGTAGTTACAGGAGTCATCAGTCATCCAGTCTGTAGTTACAGGAGTCATCAGTCATCCAGTCTGTAGTTACAGGAGTCATCAGTCATCCTTACATCCAGTCTGTAGTTACAGGAGCCATCAGTCATCCAGTCTGTAGTTACAGGAGCCATCAGTCATCCAGTCTGTAGTTACAGGAGTCATCAGTCATCCAGTCTGTAGTTACAGGAGTCATCAGTCATCCAGTCTGTAGTTACAGGAGCCATCAGTCATCAATTCCTCTCTCTCTCTCTCTCTCTCTCTCTCTCTCTCTCTCTCTCTCTCTCTCTCTCTCTCTCTCTCTCTCTCTCTCTCTCTCTCTCTCTCTCTCTCTCTCTCTCTCTCTCTCTCTCTCTCCCTCTCCCTCTCCCTCTCTCTCTCTGTCTTCCCCTCTCTCTGTCTTCCCCTCTATCTTCATCTCTCTCTCCCCCCTCCGTCTTCCCTCTCTCTCTCTCTCTCTCTCTCTCTCTCTCTCTCTCTCTCTATCTCTCTATCTTCATCTCTCTCTCTCCCTCTGTCTTCCCTATCTCTCTCTCTCTCTCTCTCTGTCTTCCCCCATCTCTCTCTCTCTCTCTACCTCTCTCTCTCTCTCTCTACCTCTCTCTACCTCTCTCTACCTCTCTCTACCTCTCTCTACTCTCTCTACCTCTCCCTACCTCTCTCTCTCTACCTCTCTACCTCTCTCTACTCTCTCTACCTCTCTCTACCTCTCTCTACCTCTCTCTACCTCTCTCTACCTCTCTCTACCTCTCTCTCTCTACCTCTCTCTCTCTACCTCTCTCAACCTCTCCCTACCTCTCTCTACCGCTCTCTACCTCTCTCTGCCTCTCTCTCTACCTCTCTCTCTGCCTCTCTCTCTGCCTCTCTCTCTACCTCTCTCTCTACCTCTCTCTCTACCTCTCTCTACCTACCTCTCTCTCTCTACCTCTCTCTCTCTACCTCTCTCTCTCTACCTCTCTCTACCTACCTCTCTCTACCTCTCTACCTCTCTACCTCTCTCTACCTCTCTCTACCTCTCTCTACCTCTCTCTACTCTCTCTCTACCTCTCTCTCTACCTCTCTCTCTACCTCTCTCTCTACCTCTCTCTCTACCTCTCTCTACCTCTCCCTACCTCTCCCTACCTCTCCCTACCTCTCTACCTACCTAGCAGGACAAAGAGGAGGAGAATCAGTGGAAAAGTGTTATATTTATGTTCCAACTTAAACTCTTGTCTTCAATCTGATTGCCATCAGGGATGTTTTTTAGGATCCAATTCATACATTCTCGTCTTTACCACATTCTTGCCTGGATGATAAGCCATTTCTATAGAGGGTAGTCGTGGGCAGATGACACTGATTAAATCCATTGGATATGAATCGTGACAAAGAAACTATTTTTAATCCATTTTAGCCAGGTCCTAAGAAACAGTATAAGACTAAATAAAAGTGTATTTTCAAAAGAACAGAATGGAATATTTTGAGTTGAATGTGACATATGCTATATATGCTACATGGCTGCATCGTGCTAATGAAATCAATAGAACCTTTAGTTCATTAAAACACACTTGGGCTACTCTGATCCTAGTCAACACATTTTATAGCATATAATGAAATAACAAGAACACAAATAATGTTTGTTTATAACTTAATAATGTTTGTTTATAACTTAAGGACACAGCAACATGTGGAATTGCTGTTATACAAAAACATATTTTGAAACAGAGCCCAAGGCGAGGCCGTGATGTTTTGATCTCAGCTCTTTCTTTCCTTCACTCCACGTTGTTAGGGAGCAGGCGTAGGGTCTTTCCATTACTCCACGTTGTTAGGGAGCAGGCGTAGGGTCTTTCCATTACTCCACGTTGTTAGGGAGCAGGCGTAGGGTCTTTCCATTACTCCACGTTGTTAGGGAGCAGGCGTAGGGTCTTTCCTTCACTCCACGTTGTTAGGGAGCAGGCGTAGGGTCTTTCCTTCACTCCACGTTGTTAGGGAGCAGGCGTAGGGTCTTTCCTTCACTCCAGGTTGTTAGGGAGCAGGCGTAGGGTCTTTCCATCACTCCACATTGTTAGGGAGCAGGCATAGGTTCTTTCCATCACTCCACGTTGTTAGGGAGCAGGCGTAGGGTCTTTCCATCACTCCACGTTGTTAGGGAGCAGGCATAGGGTCTTTCCATCACTCCACGTTGTTAGGGAGCAGGCGTAGGGTCTTTCCATCACTCCACGTTGTTAGGGAGCAGGCGTAGGGTCTTTCCATCACTCCACGTTGTTAGGGAGCAGGCGTAGGGTCTTTCCATCACTCCATTTTGTTAGGGAGCAGGTGTAGGGTCTTTCCATTACTCCACATTGTTAGGGAGCAGGTGTAGGGTCTTTCCATCACTCCACATTGTTAGGGAGCAGGCATAGGGTCTTTCCATCACTCCACGTTGTTAGGGAACAGGCATAGGGTCTTTCCATCACTCCACGTTGTTAGGGAGCAGGCGTAGGGTCTTTCCTTCACTCCACGTTGTTATGGAGCAGGCGTAGGGTCTTTCCATTACTCCACGTTGTTAGGGAGCAGGCGTAGGGTCTTTCCATCACTCCACGTTGTTAGTGAGCAGGCGTAGGGTCTTTCCATCACTCCACGTTTTAGGGAGCAGGTGTAGGGTCTCTCCATCACTCCACATTGTTAGGGAGCAGGCGTAGGGTCTTTCCATCACTCCACGTTGTTAGGGAGCAGGCGTATGGTCTTTAATTGAGACCATCTTCACCATGATACTGATAGAACATAATAGCAATCTGTATTTTCTAAAGCTTGTCAGTCTCCTGTTCATATCTCACAACCTCCACTGGCTTTGAGTTGCCTAGGCGATTGAGCAAACTAAGAAGCCTACAATGTTTCTCTTCAGTGATGAGCTGTACACCTCCTCTAATATCCAGAGAATGAACCAGCTGTACAGACAGAGATTCAGAGAAACAAAATCTAATTGACTGATTATCAGACAAGTCAGGGAAGTCACATTGCTTCAAAATGTATCATAACAAATGGATGAGTGAGAGTTTCCTCTAAGAAACAATTTGATGCCTTCATTTGCATTAAGCCTTTAATTAATTTTGCCAGGAGTTTGTTGTCTGTGATATTTATTCCCACAGTGAATCTTTGAGTTGACAGAGACAATGTGTTAGTGGAGGCTGTGAGTTGACAGAGACAATGTGAGTTGACAGAGACAATGTGAGTTGACAGAGACAATGTGAGTTGACAGAGACAATGTGTTAGTGGAGGCTGTGAGTTCACAGTGACAATGTGAGTTGACAGAGACAATGTGAGTTGACAGAGACAATGTGAGTTGACAGAGACAATGTGTTAGTGGAGGCTGTGAGTTCACAGTGACAATGTGAGTTGACAGAGACAATGTGAGTTGACAGAGACAATGTGAGTTGACAGAGACAATGTGTTAGTGGAGGCTGTGAGTTGACAGAGACAATGTGAGTTGACAGAGACAATGTGAGTTGACAGAGACAATGTGAGTTGACAGAGACAATGTGTTAGTGGAGGCTGTGAGTTGACAGAGACACTGTGTTAGTGGAGGCTGTGAGTTGACAGAGACAATGTGAGTTGACAGAGACAATGTGTTAGTGGAGGCTGTGAGTTGACAGAGACAATGTGAGTTGACAGAGACAATGTGAGTTGACAGAGACAATGTGTTAGTGGAGGGCTGTGAGTTGACAGAGACAATGTGAGTTGACAGAGACAACGTGAGTTGACAGAGACAACGTGAGTTGACAGAGACAACGTGAGTTGACAGAGACAACGTGAGTTGACAGAGACAACGTGAGTTGACAGAGACAACGTGAGTTGACAGAGACAACGTGAGTTGACAGAGACAACGTGAGTTGACAGAGACAACGTGAGTTGACAGAGACAACGTGAGTTGACAGAGACAACGTGAGTTGACAGAAACAACGTGAGTTGACAGAAACAACGTGAGTTGACAGAGACAACGTGAGTTGACAGAGACAACGTGAGTTGACACGCCAAAAAAAAAAAAAAGAAGTTTAGAACCGTCAGGAGGACGGTTAACTGCCGTCGCCTAGCAACCACCAAGAGATTAAGAGCGTAGTCGTGCCATCGCCAACCTCAGCATGACGGCTACATTTCAGACTGAGCCCTGGGCAGAACTTTCCCGTAAATCACGACGAGGTGGGTTTAGGCTTTGATGCGAGCAAATACCTTATAGACATAAAGAAGAAGGCGGGGATGAGTTGGTGGAAATGTCTCGGGTTTGAAAAGTGCATCTTTATGTCTCCGTCTCACACCGTCTGTCCTACCTCTCCTCAACTCTTCCTTCCACACTCAGTCTGCGTCCCAAATGGCACCGTTTCCCCTCTCAGGTCAAAGTAGTGCGCTATATAGGGGAGAGACAAACCTCCCCGAGTTCATATCTTCAGGCCAGACAGTCAATAGAGCATCTGGTTTGGGGTAACGGAGTCCTCCTGACTAGGGTGCAGAGGGTTCATGGACACCCTGGTTATTGGCCCCCGGGTCAAAAGTAGTAGTACACCGACACATGGTCCTCCGCTAGTGGAGCCGTGTCATAGTTCCTACACACCCTCTCAGGTCCAAATCAACACTGTTTTAAATTGTTCCTATCTGACATGGACCCAAAACAGACAAGTCTCTGTGACGTGGCGCTCCCCATTGCTCCTCCCACCACCTCCCAGGAAAATATTGAGCTGGAAAATAAGAAGGTATGAGGAGGGGAGAGGAAAGAGAGAGAGAGAGAGGGGGGATGGGGGAGAGAGATGGAGGGGAAAGGGGAGAAAGAGAGAGAGGGGGAAGGTTAGGGGAGAGAAGAGAGAGAGAGAGAGGGGGATGGGGAGAGAGATGGAGGGAAATGGGAGAAAAGAGAGCTGGGGGAAGGATAGGGGAGAAAGAGTTCAGCTGGCTAAGGCATCTCAGGGGGATGGGGGAGAGAGACCCTGGAGCTGGGAATCTCAGGGGAGAAGAGAGCAGACCCTGGCTCAGCCCTGCATCTCAGTGGTAGAGGCGTCACTACAGACCCTGGTTCAGCTGGCTAAGGCATCTCAGTGCTAGAGGCGTCACTACAGACCCTGGTTCAGCTGGCTAAGGCATCTCAGTGCTAGAGGCGTCACTACAGACCCTGGTTCAGCTGGCTAAGGCATCTCAGTGCTAGAGGCGTCACTACAGACCCTGGTTCAGCTGGCTAAGGCATCTCAGTGCTAGAGGCGTCACTACAGACCCTGGTTCAGCTGTCTAAGGCATCTCAGTGCTAGAGGCGTCACTACAGACCCTGGTTCAGCTGTCTAAGGCATCTCAGTGCTAGAGGCGTCACTACAAACCCTGGTTCAGCTGTCTAAGGCATCTCAGTGCTAGAGGCGTCACTACAGACCCTGGTTCAGCGGTCTAAGGCATCTCAGTGCTAGAGGCGTCACTACAGACCCTGGTTCAGCTGTCTAAGGCATCTCAGTGCTAGAGGCGTC
This sequence comes from Oncorhynchus gorbuscha, assembly GCF_021184085.1. Classification (NCBI taxonomy): domain Eukaryota; kingdom Metazoa; phylum Chordata; class Actinopteri; order Salmoniformes; family Salmonidae; genus Oncorhynchus; species Oncorhynchus gorbuscha. Next base: position 79,884,180 of record NC_060184.1, read on the forward strand.
ACTACAGACCCTGGTTCAGCTGTCTAAGGCATCTCAGTGCTAGAGGCGTCACTACAGACCCTGGTTCAGCTGGCTAAGGCATCTCAGTGCTAGAGGCGTCACTACAGACCCTGGTTCAGCTGGCTAAGGCATCTAAGTGCTAGAGGCGTCACTACAGACCCTGGTTCAGCTGTCTAAGGCATCTCAGTGCTATAGGCGTCACTACAGACCCTGGTTCAGCTGTCTAAGGCATCTCAGTGCTATAGGCGTCACTACAGACCCTGGTTCAGCTGTCTAAGGCATCTCAGTGCTATAGGCGTCACTACAGACCCTGGTTCAGCTGTCTAAGGCATCTCAGTGCTATAGGCGTCACTACAGACCCTGGTTCAGCTGTCTAAGGCATCTCAGTGCTATAGGCGTCACTACAGACCCTGGTTCAGCTGTCTAAGGCATCTCAGTCCTATAGGACCCTATTCCCTATCTAGTGCACTACTTTAGACCAGGGCCTATAGGACCCTATTCCCTATCTAGTGCACTACTTTAGACCAGGGCCTATAGCACCCTATTCCCTATCTAGTGCACTACTTTAGACCAGATACCTATAGCACCCTATTCCCTATCTAGTGCACTACTTTAGACCAGGGCCTATAGCACCCTATTCCCTATCTAGTGCACTACTTTGACCAGAACCATATTCCCTGGATAGTGTACTACTTTAGACCAGAGCCCTATGGCACCCTATTCCCTATGTATATAGTGCACGACTTTTGACCAAAACCCATAGTGCACTATATAGGGAATAGGGTGCTATTTGGGATTAATTCCTATTTTTCTAGAAGGATCTCATTAGAGTAGAGTAAGAGTTTAAAGTAAACGTGTCCCCTTCTAACTCACCAGGGTTTCAAAGTTCCTGCACAGGAACACAGGCATCTACAGGCTAGTGGAGCTGTTTCATAGTTCCTGCACAGGAACACAGGCATCTACATGCTAGTGGAGCCCCAAGGTGAATGGGTGTGACTGTGTAAACCTGAAGCCAACTAACCCACATGATTACAGGCATGCTATGCTGGCACATGCCCCCCCCCCCCCCAACCGGCAGACTTTAGGGTTTGTCTCAAATGACACCAAATTTCCTACATACAGGACCCTGGTCCAAAGTAGTGCACTACGAAGGGGAATAGGGTGCCATTTGGGACAGTCTGGGAGTGAGAGGCTGTGTTGTGGATGTGTGTGTTGTTGTCGTACAACAAGTGGTTCAGTGTTTTGAAGATGAAGAGCCCCTCCACACACACACACACACACACCCCCCACTCAGTGTTCCGCTCTTCACAACAACTCGCCCCCCTCCAGCAGTATAAACCCGATGCCCCGTCTCTCTGTCTTTACGGAACCCAAGTGGAACAGAACTGTTTGGCAGGAACCAGCGTTTTAATGCTACTAGTCTTTCTAGAGTTGTCCCTGTATG
>NC_060184.1:79890623-80010623 GCF_021184085.1 Oncorhynchus gorbuscha
CTTAGATGTAAAATTGCACGACTAACCCCTCTCCAAAAAACGTCAAAATGTATCTTAGATTATTTCAGACTATTTTGAGGAAGTGTACTGTTTTGTGGGTGTTTTTAGAGGAAGATGTATTATATATAACAATATGCTAATTCACAGATCAGAGAGACGATAATTGAAAGTCTAATTAGTTTGGTAATTTAAAAAAGGCGTTGCGCCCGTTAGAGGGAGAGGTAGACTCCTATCAGGTCTCCTCAGAGAGAGGTAGACTCCTATCAGGTCTCCTCAGAGGGAGGTAGACTCCTATCAGGTCTCCTCAGAGGGAGGTAGACTTGAGGTCAGGTGCCATGAGGTCGAAGGAATTACATTTCTCACGCCAGTGGGACTTCGAGACAATGATTACAATGTCTCCAACATACAGCGCTCCCGGAGCAATTAGGATGAAGTGCCTTGTTCAAGGGCACAACAACAGATTTTTCACACTTGAACACTAGAATCATAAAAGTCCATTTAAAAATGGAGCCAACAATACAATTTAAGTATGCAAAATCCGTGGCAGCATGGTCATTGGTTTAGGACACTGAATGACCAATGAGCTTCCAGTCATGCCATCTGTAGGCACTTAGATTATGCTCGAGTCAGAGTTCCTGGGGGTCAAAAGTTCAAATGTAATACCATAGCACATTTGGTAAAAGCTCAGAAAGGGGGCCCGTCCCAAACTATACACTATTCCCTATATAGCACAAAACGTTTAGTGCATTTGTAGTGCACTACGTAGGGAATATGGAACCATTTGGGACGCAGTTAGAGAGAGAGGTGCTGATAGGTTCATGGCTGTTGAGTGACCTTTCCTTACTGGAGTTTCATTGGACCCCATAGAGGTCGAGATTGGAGACCTACGACCCTACGACCGTCGGGTTTCTGGCGTTGCCATCAGCCGTTGACCAATCAAATGAAAGCTGCTTCGGGTACCCGCGTTATGCTCGTGTTGTGTCACGTCCAATGGCAGCTGACCAACTTGAAGAATCGCCCAGGTTAAATTCTTATTGGCCGACGCACTTTTATTCTATATTGTGAATTGATTAAAAAAAAAAGAGAAATAATGTTTATTTTGGTTGTATATGGCCTCCACTATACACCACTGATTATTATACAGAGATGTTTGAAGTCAAGAAGCTAATACTACTTCCTACTAGCTAATACTACTTCCTACTAGCTAATACTACTTCCTACTAGCTAATACTACTTCCTACTAGCTAATACTACTTCCTACTAGCTAATACTACTTCCTACTAGCTAATACTACTTCCTACTAGCTAATACTACTTCCTACAAGCTAATACTACTTCCTACTAGCTAATACTACTTCCTACTAGCTAATACTACTTCCTACTAGCTAATACTACTTCCTACTAGCTAATACTACTTCCTACTAGCTAATACTACTTCCTACTAGCTAATACTACTTCCTACCAGCTAATACTACTTCCTACTAGCTAATACTACTTCCTACTAGCTAATACTACTTCCAACTAGCTATTACTAGTTCCTACTAGCTAATAGTACTTCCTACCAGCCACATTGAGTCACACAGTGTGTAGCAGGTGGAAGGTCACAGTGTGTAGCAGGTGGAAGGTCACAGTGTGTAGCAGGTGGAAGGTCACAGTGTGTAGCAGGTGGAAGGTCACAGTGTGTAGCAGGTGGAAGGTCACAGTGTGTAGCAGGTGGAAGGTCACAGTGTGTAGCAGGTGGAAGGTGTAGCAGGTGGAAGGTCACAGTGTGTAGTAGGTGGAAGGTCACCATGTGTAGCAGGTGGAAGGTCACAGTGTGTAGCAGGTGGAAGGTCACAGTGTGTAGCAGGTGGAAGGTCACAGTGTGTAGCAGGTGGAAGATCACCATGTGTAGCAGGTGGAAGATCACCATGTGTAGCAGGTGGAAGGTCACCATGTGTATTTTACCTTTATTTTACCTTTATTTAACCTTTATTTAACCAGGCAAGTCAGTTAAGAACAAATTCTTATTTTCAATGACGGCCTTGGAACAGTGGGTTAACTGCCTGTTCAGGGGCAGAATGACAGATTTTTACATTGTCAGCTCGGGGATTTGAACTTGCAACCTTTCGATTACTAGTCCAACGCTTTAACCACTAGGCTACCCCCTGCCACCACGTACTTTCCCCTGGAACCTAAAGGTTAGTTAGCCTAGCTACCCCAGAACCAGCTTTATTACCGATGCCTCGTTAAGGAGGAATAAAGAGCTCTAACGAGCCGGCTTATCGCCCCACTCAGGAAGCTAAGGATTAGGCCCGACGTCGGGGCAGCAGATATTTCACAGCGTGCAAATTGACCATAATGGCCTGGTCACCGAGGCTAAATGGTCACCGAGGCTAAATGCCAACGGAGACCTCAATGGCCTTCTTCTCCACGACCGTTCTAATGGGGGCTTGGATTCAATAAGACTCCACGGAATCTGATGTGACCTCCAAGCTAATGACATGGAATTACTAGAATGGAAACCCTATTCTAGTTAAACGGTCAGAGGCTCCAGATCCCGTTCTAGTAAATCTATGTCTACGCTCCAACCCTAATGACATTGACTGGCTGTTCTGTCTGACTGTTCTCTTACTTAACCATCAAAGGCTCGGGTCACTGTCCAGCAGTGGAGGCTGCAGAGGGGAGGACAGCTCATAACAAGTTGGAGTTGAATGGAAAAGTACAACACACATGAAAACCATTGATACCATTTCATTTACTCCATTCCAGCCATTATTATGATCCGTTTTACCCCTCCACCGCTGTCTAGGCTCTAGCCAATCAGATTTAGAGGGACCTTGTTAGGTAATTACAGGTCGTAAGGTGTTGCTGGACACAGGGCACAGGGTTAGTGAGTCACGCTGAACTGGTTATTTTAGGGTACACTAGAAGTTACCTGAAGATTATATTACCCTCCTCCAATGCTAACAGATCAGCATTAAAACAGTAAAGCTCGTCTCCCATCTGACCAATCACAGTGATGTGTACTGTAGCAGTGGAAAAACAGAGAATACTCCAGAACTTCAGTCAAATACGATTGCATCATCTCACCGAGCAAAGTGCCTTCTTCACATCTGTTGATCCAATAGGAAGCTTTCCTTTCCTCTAGCCTCCAAATAGCTACAGGGCAGAGCAAATAGTAACTGTGTGTGTGTGTGTGTGTGGTGTGTCTTTGCTCACAGTGTGTGTGTGGTGTGTGGTGTGTGGTGTGTTTTTGCTCACAGTGTGTGTGTGTGTGGTGTGTGGTGTGTCTTTGCTCACAGTGTGTGTGTGTGTGTGTGGTGTGTGGTGTGTCTTTGCTCACAGTGTGTGTGTGTGTGTGTGTGTGTGTGTGTGTGTGTGTGTGTGTGTGTGGTGTGTCTTTGCTCACAGTGTGTGTGTGTGTGTGTGGTGTGTCTTTGCTCACAGTGTGTGTGTGTGTGTGTGGTGTGTCTTTGCTCACAGTGTGTGTGTGTGTGTGTGTGTGTGTGTGTGTGTGGTGTGTCTTTGCTCACAGTGTGTGTGTGTGTGTGTGGTGTGTCTTTGCTCACAGTGTGTGTGTGTGTGTGTGGTGTGTGGTGTGTCTTTGCTCACAGTGTGTGTGTGTATAGAACAAAGTAAACAGCTTTTGTCTTGTGAGGGCAATAGGGCTAATCCCATTTAGTCGACTGGACGATTGTTTGGTCTAGAGTCTGTTGGTCGACCGAGATCGCTGTCCGTGGTTCTGAAACACATCAATGTGCTGTTGAATTGGCGCCTTTTCCTCAAGCTGGGGGAAAAGGTTCACCTTCCAACAGGACAACGACCCTAAGTACACAGCCAAGACAACGCAGGAGTGGCTTCGGGTCAGGTCTCTGAATGTCCTTGAGTGGCCCAGCCAGAGCCCGGACTTGAACCCGATCAAACATCTCTGGAGAGACCAGAAAATAGCTGTGATGCTTCCAATCCAACCTGACAGAGTTTGAGAGGATATGCAGAGAAGAACGGGAGAAACTCCCCAAATACAGGTGTGCCAAACTTGTAGCGTCATACCCAAGAAGACTCAAGGCTGTAATCGCTGCCAAAGGTTCTTCAACAAAGTACTGAGTAAAGAGTCTGAATACTTATGTAAATGTGGTATTTCAGTTGATTTATTTGTCATTAAATGTAACAATTTAATCAATTTTAGACAAATAAAATAAGGCTGTAACATAACAAAATGTGGGAAAAGTCAAGGGGTCTGAATACTTTCTGAAGGTACTGTATCTAGCTTCCCATTTACATCATTGCGTAACCAGTAAACATTCCCCAAGGGGTCTGAATACTTTCTGAAGGTACTGTATCTAGCTTCCCATTTACATCATTGCGTAACCAGTAAACATTCCCCATTTTTCAAGTTTATTTGTCACATCCTCTGCATCCATTTTACTGTCATGTGTTCAGAGTTTATTATAACCAATTTATAGATGTGATTATGATATGCTCTAGGTGAGGCCCTATTGGTCACAATGCATATATATGTCAGTTAAGAAAGATAGGGTTGAGTGCAGGGTAGCCTAGTGGTTAGAGTGTAGAGGTGGCAGGTAGCCTAGTGGTTAGAGTGTAGAGGTGGTAGGGTAGCCTAGTAGTTAGAGTGTAGAGGTGGTAGGGTAGCCTAGTGGTTAGAGTGTAGAGGTGGTAGGGTAGCCTAGTGGTTAGAGTGTAGAGGTGGTAGGGTAGCCTAGTGGTTAGAGTGTAGAGGTGGCAGGTAGCCTAGTGGTTAGAGTGTAGAGGTGGTAGGGTAGCCTAGTGGTTAGAGTGTAGAGGTGGCAGGGTAGCCTAGTGGTTAGAGTGTAGAGGTGGCAGGTAGCCTAGTGGTTAGAGTGTAGAGGTGGCAGGTAGCCTAGTGGTTAGAGTGTAGAGGTGGCAGGGTAGCCTAGTGGTTAGAGTGTAGAGGTGGCAGGTAGCCTAGTGGTTAGAGTGTAGAGGTGGCAGGTAGCCTAGTGGTTAGAGTGTAGAGGTGGCAGGGTAGCCTAGTGGTTAGAGTGTAGAGGTGGCAGGTAGGCTAGTGGTTAGAGTGTAGAGGTGGTAGGGTAGCCTAGTGGTTAGAGTGTAGAGCTGGCAGGTAGCCTAGTGGTTAGAGTGTAGAGGTGGCAGGTAGCCTAGTGGTTAGAGTGTAGAGGTGGCAGGGTAGCCTAGTGGTTAGAGTGTTGGACTAGTAACCGAAAGGTTGCAAGATCAAATCCCGGAGCTGACAAGGTAAAACTCTGTCATTCTGCCCCTGAACAAGGCAGTTAACCCACTGTTCCTAGGCCGTCATTGAAAATCAGAATTTGTTCTTTAACTGACTTGCCTAGTTAAATAAAGGTAATACATTTAAAAAATAAAATATCTGCCCTCTCATTGGCTAAAATGGTCCCACCTGATCTCATCTCCTCCCGCCTGCATTCCATCTTTGAGGACATGCGTTTCCATTGTTAGAGGGGTCACTTGACTATCTTGTCAATATACTAGATCATCTTTGCCGCTGCTGCAGCTCCTCCAGAGGTACACTTCATTGATCCAGACCGTAACAACGAAGGTAAAGTGGTAGTCTGTCCCCCAAATGGCTGGGATTCTCAGTCATATTTACATCACCTCAAACAGTAAGTCAAATAAATCAGTTTTATTTAGAGTTTTATTTTATTATTTTTTACAGCTATTCAAATTATATATTTTTGTTTACCTTTATTTAAACTAGGCAAGTCAGTTAAGAACAAATTCTTATTTACAATGATGGCCTAACCTGGCAGGGACAGGGAATTTGGGTAAGAATTTGTTTAAAGGAAAGGAGAAATATTTGCTTGAGCCTGATATATACGCTAGTGTCTTTGATTGACAGGTGCTTTCACAGAGAAAAATATCAACCGTAACAGGAAGTTGGTAATGGGAGGGAACCAACGGCTGCTTAGATTGGCATCATGAAGTCGACCTGTCATCATGTGGCTCTGTACCAAACAGTCTCCTCTCCTCTTGTCCACAGCGCTGCCGTGGAGGGACAGAGGGAGGCAGTAGAGGAGAGTTAGAGGTAGACAGAGAGAGGCAGTAGAGGAGGGTTAGAGGTAGACAGAGAGAGGCAGTAGGAGGGTTAGAGGTAGACAGAGAGAGGCAGTAGAGGAGGGTTAAAGGAGGGTTAGAGGAGGGTTAGAGGAGGGTTAGAGGAGGGTTAGAGGTAGACAGAGAGAGGCAGTAGAGGAGGGTTAGAGGTAGACAGAGAGAGGCAGTAGAGGAGGGTTAGAGGTAGACAGAGAGAGGCAGTAGAGGAGGGTTAGAGGTAGACAGAGAGAGGCAGTAGAGGAGGGTTAGAGGTAGACAGAGAGAGGCAGTAGGAGGGTTAGAGGTAGACAGAGAGAGGCAGTAGAGGAGGGTTAGAGGAGGGTTAGAGGAGGGTTAGAGGTAGACAGAGAGAGGCAGTAGAGGAGGGTTAGAGGTAGACAGAGAGAGGCAGTAGAGGAGGGTTAGAGGTAGACAGAGAGAGGCAGTAGAGGAGGGTTAGAGGTAGACAGAGAGAGGCAGTAGAGGAGGGTTAGAGGTAGACAGAGAGAGGCAGTAGAGGAGGGTTAGAGGTAGACAGAAAGAGGCAGTAGAGGAGGGGGTTAGAGGTAGACAGAGAGAGGTTAGGAGGGTAGAGGAGGGTTAGAGGTAGACAGAGAGAGGCAGTAGAGGAGGGTTAGAGGTAGACAGAGAGAGGCAGTAGAGGAGGTTAGGGTTAGAGGAGGGTTAGAGGTAGACAGAGAGAGGCAGTAGAGGAGGGTTAGGTAGACAGAGGAGGGTAGAGGAGGTAGACAGACAGAGAGAGGCAGTAGAGGAGGGTTAGAGGTAGACAGAGAGAGGCAGTAGAGGAGGGTTAGAGGAGGGTTAGAGAGGGTAGACAGAGAGAGGCAGTAGAGGAGGGTTAGAGGTAGACAGAGGAGGCAGTAGTAGGAGGGTTAGAGGTAGACAGAGAGAGGCAGTAGAGGAGGGTTAGAGGTAGACAGAGAGAGGCAGTAGAGGAGGGTTAGAGGTAGACAGAGAGAGGCAGTAGAGGAGGGTTAGAGGTAGACAGAGAGAGGCAGTAGAGGAGGGTTAGAGGTAGACAGAGAGAGGCAGTAGAGGAGGGTTAGAGGTAGACAGAGAGAGGCAGTAGAGGAGGGTTAGACAGAGAGGCAGTAGAGGAGGGTTAGAGGTAGACAGAGAGAGGCAGTAGAGGAGGGTTAGAGGTAGACAGAGAGAGGCAGTAGAGGAGGGTTAGAGGTAGACAGAGAGAGGCAGTAGGAGGGTTAGAGGTAGACAGAGAGAGGCAGTAGAGGAGGGTTAGAGGTAGACAGAGAGAGGCAGTAGAGGAGGGTTAGAGGTAGACAGAGAGAGGCAGTAGAGGAGGGTTAGAGGTAGACAGAGAGAGGCAGTAGAGGAGGGTTAGAGGAGGGTTAGAGGAGGGTTAGAGGTAGACAGAGAGAGGCAGTAGAGGAGGGTTAGAGGTAGACAGAGAGAGGCAGTAGAGGAGGGTTAGAGGTAGACAGAGAGAGGCAGTAGAGGAGGGTTAGAGGTAGACAGAGAGAGGCAGTAGAGGAGGGTTAGAGGTAGACAGAGGGAGGCAGTAGAGGAGGGTTAGAGGTAGACAGAGAGAGGCAGTAGAGGAGGGTTAGAGGTAGACAGAGAGAGGCAGTAGGAGGGTTAGAGGTAGACAGAGAGAGGCAGTAGAGGAGGGTTAGAGGAGGGTTAGAGGAGGGTTAGAGGTAGACAGAGAGAGGCAGTAGAGGAGGGTTAAAGGAGGGTTAGAGGAGGGTTAGAGGAGGGTTAGAGGTAGACAGAGAGAGGCAGTAGAGGAGGGTTAGAGGTAGACAGAGAGAGGCAGTAGAGGAGGGTTAGAGGTAGACAGAGAGAGGCAGTAGAGGAGGGTTAGAGGTAGACAGAGAGAGGCAGTAGAGGAGGGTTAGAGGTAGACAGAGAGAGGCAGTAGAGGAGGGTTAGAGGTAGACAGAGAGAGGCAGTAGAGGAGGGTTAGAGGTAGACAGAGAGAGGCAGTAGAGGAGGGTTAGAGGTAGACAGAGAGAGGCAGTAGAGGAGGGTTAAAGGAGGGTTAGAGGAGGGTTAGAGGAGGGTTAGAGGAGGGTTAGAGGTAGACAGAGAGAGGCAGTAGAGGAGGGTTAGAGGTAGACAGAGAGGCAGTAGAGCAGTAGAGGAGGGTTAGAGGTAGACAGAGAGAGGCAGTAGAGGAGGGTTAGAGGTAGACAGAGAGAGGCAGTAGAGGAGGGTTAGAGGTAGACAGAGAGAGGCAGTAGAGGAGGGTTAGAGGAGGGTTAGAGGTAGACAGAGAGAGGCAGTAGATGAGGGTTAGAGGAGGGTTAGAGGTAGACAGAGAGAGGCAGTAGAGGAGGGTTAGAGGTAGACAGAGAGAGGCAGTAGAGGAGGGTTAGAGGTAGACAGAGAGAGGCAGTAGAGGAGGGTTAGAGGTAGACAGAGAGAGGCAGTATAGGAGGGTTAGAGGTAGACAGAGAGAGGCAGTAGGAGGGTTAGAGGTAGACAGAGAGAGGCAGTAGAGGAGGGTTAGAGGTAGACAGAGAGAGGCAGTAGAGGAGGGTTAGAGGTAGACAGAGAGAGGCAGTAGAGGAGGGTTAGAGGTAGACAGAGAGAGGCAGTAGAGGAGGGTTAGAGGTAGACAGAGAGAGGCAGTAGAGGAGGGTTAGAGGAGGGTTAGAGGAGGGTTAGAGGTAGACAGAGAGAGGCAGTAGAGGAGGGTTAAAGGAGGGTTAGAGGAGGGTTAGAGGAGGGTTAGAGGTAGACAGAGAGAGGCAGTAGAGGAGGGTTAGAGGTAGACAGAGAGAGGCAGTAGAGGAGGGTTAGAGGTAGACAGAGAGAGGCAGTAGAGGAGGGTTAGAGGTAGACAGAGAGAGGCAGTAGAGGAGGGTTAGAGGTAGACAGAGGGAGGCAGTAGAGGAGGGTTAGAGGTAGACAGAGAGAGGCAGTAGAGGAGGGTTAGAGGTAGACAGAGAGAGGCAGTTGGAGGGTTAGAGGTAGACAGAGAGAGGCAGTAGAGGAGGGTTAGGGTAGACAGAGAGAGGCAGTAGAGGAGGGTTTAGCAGTAGAGGGTTAGAGGTAGACAGAGAGAGGCAGTAGAGGAGGAGGGTTAAGGAGGGTTAGAGGAGGGTTAGAGGAGGGTTAGAGGTAGACAGAGAGAGGCAGTAGAGGAGGGTTAGAGGTAGACAGAGAGAGGCAGTAGAGGAGGGTTAGAGGTAGACAGAGAGAGGCAGTAGAGGAGGGTTAGAGGTAGACAGAGAGAGGCAGTAGAGGAGGGTTAGAGGTAGACAGAGAGAGGCAGTAGAGGAGGGTTAGAGGTAGACAGAGAGAGGCAGTAGAGGAGGGTTAGAGGTAGACAGAGAGAGGCAGTAGAGGAGGGTTAGAGGTAGACAGTAGAGGAGGGTTAGAGGTAGAGAGAGGCAGTAGAGGAGGGTTAGAAGGAGGGTTAGAGGAGGGGTTAGACAGGAGGGTTAGAGGAGGGTTAGAGGTAGACAGAGAGAGGCAGTAGAGGAGGGTTAGAGGTAGACAGAGAGAGGCAGTAGAGGAGGGTTAGAGGTAGACAGAGAGAGGCAGTAGAGGAGGGTTAGAGGTAGACAGAGAGAGGCAGTAGAGGAGGGTTAGAGGTAGACAGAGAGAGGCAGTAGAGGAGGGTTAGAGGTAGACAGAGGCAGAGGCAGTAGAGGAGGGTTAGAGGTAGACAGAGAGAGAGGCAGTAGAGGAGGGTTAGAGGTAGACAGAGAGACAGTAGAGGAGAGAGAGGCAGTAGAGGAGGGTTAGAGGAGGGTTAGAGGTAGACAGAGAGAGGCAGTAGAGGAGGGTTAGAGGAGGGGTTAGAGGTAGACAGAGAGAGGCAGTAGAGGAGGGTTAGAGGTAGACAGAGAGGCAGTAGAGGAGGGTTAGAGGTAGACAGAGAGAGGCAGTAGAGAGGGTTAGCAGGTAGACAGAGAGGAGGGTTAGGAGGGGAGGGTTAGAGGAGGGTTAGAGGTAGACAGAGAGAGGCAGTAGAGGAGGGTTAGAGGTAGACAGAGAGAGTAGACAGTAGAGGAGGGTTAGGTAGAGGTAGACAGAGAGAGGCAGTAGAGGAGGGTTAGAGGTAGACAGAGAGAGGCAGTAGAGGAGGGTTAGAGGTAGACAGAGAGAGGCAGTAGAGGAGGGTTAGAGGTAGACAGAGAGAGGCAGTAGAGGAGGGTTAGAGGTAGACAGAGAGAGGCAGTAGAGGAGGGTTAGAGGTAGACAGAGAGAGGCAGTAGAGGAGGGTTAGAGAGGGTAGACAGAGAGAGGCAGTAGAGGAGGGTTAGAGGTAGACAGAGAGAGGCAGAGGAGGGTTAGAGGTAGACAGAGAGAGGCAGTAGAGGAGGGTTAGAGGTAGACAGAGAGAGGCAGTAGAGGAGGGTTAGAGGTAGACAGAGAGAGGCAGTAGACAGAGAGAGAGGAGGGTTAGAGGTAGACAGAGAGAGGCAGTAGAGAGGGAGGGTTAGAGGAGGGTTAGAGGAGGGTTAGAGGTAGACAGAGAGAGGCAGTAGAGGAGGGTTAAAGGAGGGTTAGAGGAGGGTTAGAGGAGGGTTAGGAGGTAGACAGAGAGAGGCAGTTAGAGGAGGGTTAGAGGTAGACAGAGAGAGGCAGTAGAGGAGGGTTAGAGGTAGACAGAGAGAGGCAGTAGAGGAGGGTTAGAGGTAGACAGAGAGAGGCAGTAGAGGAGGTTAGAGTAGACAGAGAGGGAGGGTTAGAGGTAGACAGAGAGAGGCAGTAGAGGAGGGTTAGAGGTAGACAGAGAGAGGCAGTAGAGGAGGGTTAGAGGTAGACAGAGAGAGGCAGTAGAGGAGGGTTAGAGGTAGACAGAGAGAGGCAGTAGAGGAGGGTTAGAGGTAGACACAGGAGTAGAGGAGGGTTAGAGGAGGGTTAGAGGAGGGTTAGAGGTAGACAGAGAGAGGCAGTAGAGGAGGGTTAGAGGTAGACAGAGAGAGGGTTAGAGGAGGGTTTAGAGGAGGGTTAGAGGAGGGTTAGAGGTAGACAGAGAGAGGCAGTAGAGGAGGGTTAGAGGTAGACAGAGAGAGGCAGTAGAGGAGGGTTAGAGGTAGACAGAGAGAGGCAGTAGAGGAGGGTTAGAGGTAGACAGAGAGAGGCAGTAGAGGAGGGTTAGAGGTAGACAGAGAGAGGCAGTAGAGGAGGGTTAGAGGAGGAGGGTTAGAGGTAGACAGAGAGAGGCAGGGTTAGGGTTAGGAGGGTAGAGGAGGGTTAGAGGTAGACAGAGAGAGGCAGTAGAGGAGGGTTAGAGGTAGACAGAGAGAGGCAGTAGAGGAGGGTTAGAGGTAGAAGGAGGGTTAGAGGTAGAGGAGGGTTAGAGGAGGGTTAGAGGTAGACAGAGAGAGGCAGTAGAGGAGGGTTAGAGGTAGACAGAGAGAGGCAGTAGAGGAGGGTTAGAGGTAGACAGAGAGAGGCAGTAGAGGAGGGTTAGAGGTAGACAGAGAGAGGCAGTAGAGGAGGGTTAGAGGGTTAGACAGAGAGAGGCAGTAGAGGAGGGTTAGAGGTAGACAGAGAGAGGCAGTAGAGGAGGGTTAGAGGTAGACAGAGAGAGGCAGTAGAGGAGGGTTAGAGGTAGACAGAGAGAGGCAGTAGAGGAGGGTTAGAGGTAGACAGAGAGAGGCAGTAGGAGGGTTAGAGGGTTAGAGGTTAGAGGTAGACAGAGAGAGGCAGTAGAGGAGGGTTAGAGGTAGACAGAGAGAGGCAGTAGAGGAGGGTTAGAGGTAGACAGAGAGAGGCAGTAGAGGAGGGTTAGAGGTAGACAGAGAGAGGCAGTAGAGGAGGGTTAGAGGTAGACAGAGAGAGGCAGTAGAGGAGGGTTAGAGGTAGACAGAGAGAGGCAGTAGAGGAGGGTTAGAGGTAGACAGAGAGAGTAGAGGAGGGTTAGAGGTAGACAGAGAGAGGCAGTAGAGGAGGGTTAGAGGTAGACAGAGAGACAGAGAGCAGGCAGAGGGTTAGAGGTAGGAGGGGTTAGAGGTAGACAGAGAGAGGCAGTAGAGGAGGGTTAGAGGTAGACAGAGAGAGGCAGTAGAGGAGGGTTAGAGGTAGACAGAGAGAGGCAGTAGAGGAGGGTTAGAGGTAGACAGAGAGAGGCAGTAGAGGAGGGTTAGAGGTAGACAGAGAGAGGCAGTAGAGGAGGGTTAGAGGTAGACAGAGAGAGGCAGTAGAGGAGGGTTAGAGGAGGGTTAGAGGAGGGTTAGAGGTAGACAGAGAGAGGCAGTAGAGGAGGGTTAAAGGAGGGTTAGAGGAGGGTTAGACAGGAGGGTTAGAGGAGGGTTAGAGGTAGAGAGAGGCAGTAGAGGAGGGTTAGAGGTAGACAGAGAGAGGCAGTAGAGGAGGGTTAGAGGTAGACAGAGAGAGGCAGTAGAGGAGGGTTAGAGGTAGACAGAGAGAGGCAGTAGAGGAGGGTTAGAGGTAGACAGAGAGAGGCAGTAGAGGAGGGTTAGAGGTAGACAGAGAGAGGCAGTAGAGGAGGGTTAGAGGTAGACAGAGAGAGGCAGTAGGAGGGTTAGAGGTAGACAGAGAGAGGCAGTAGAGGAGGGTTAGAGGTAGACAGAGAGAGGCAGTAGAGGAGGGTTAGAGGTAGACAGAGAGAGGCAGTAGAGGAGGGTTAGAGGTAGACAGAGAGAGGCAGTAGAGGAGGGTTAGAGGTAGACAGAGAGAGGCAGTAGAGGAGGGTTAGAGGTAGACAGAGAGAGGCAGTAGAGGAGGGTTAGAGGTAGACAGAGAGAGGCAGTAGAGGAGGGTTAGAGGTAGACAGAGAGAGGCAGTAGAGGAGGGTTAGAGGTAGACAGAGAGAGGCAGTAGAGGAGGGTTAGAGGTAGACAGAGAGAGGCAGTAGAGGAGGGTTAGAGGTAGACAGAGAGAGGCAGTAGAGGAGGGTTAGAGGGACAGAGAGAGGCAGTAGAGGAGGGTTAGGAGACAGAGGGTTAGAGGAGGGTTAGAGGAGGGTTAGAGGTAGACAGAGAGAGGCAGTAGAGGAGGGTTAAAGGAGGGTTAGAGGAGGGTTAGAGGAGGGTTAGAGGTAGACAGAGAGAGGCAGTAGAGGAGGGTTAGAGGTAGACAGAGAGAGGCAGTAGAGGAGGGTTAGAGGTAGACAGAGAGAGGCAGTAGAGGAGGGTTAGAGGTAGACAGAGAGAGGCAGTAGAGGAGGGTTAGAGGTAGACAGACAGAGAGAGGCAGTAGAGGAGGGTTAGAGGTAGACAGAGAGAGGCAGTAGAGGAGGGTTAGAGGTAGTAGAGGAGGGTTAGAGGTAGACAGAGAGAGGCAGTAGGAGGGTTAGAGGTAGACAGAGGGAGGCAGTAGAGGAGAGTTAGAGGTAGACAGAGAGAGGCAGTAGAGGAGGGTTAGAGGTAGACAGAGAGAGGCAGTAGAGGAGGGTTAGAGGTAGACAGAGAGAGGCAGTAGAGGAGGGTTAGAGGTAGACAGAGAGAGGCAGTAGAGGAGGGTTAGAGGTAGACAGAGAGAGGCAGTAGAGGAGGGTTAGAGGTAGACAGAGAGAGGCAGTAGAGGAGGGTTAGAGGTAGACAGAGAGAGGCAGTAGAGGAGGGTTAGAGGTAGACAGAGAGAGGCAGTAGAGGAGGGTTAGAGGTAGACAGAGAGAGGCAGTAGAGGAGGGTTAGAGGTAGACAGAGAGAGGCAGTAGAGGAGGGTTAGAGGAGGGTTAGAGGTAGACAGAGAGAGGCAGTAGAGGAGGGTTAGAGGTAGACAGAGAGAGGCAGTAGAGGAGGGTTAGAGGTAGACAGAGAGAGGCAGTAGAGGAGGGTTAGAGGTAGAGGAGGGAGAGAGGCAGTAGAGGAGAGGTAGGTTAGAGGCAGACAGAGGGTTAGAGGTAGACAGAGAGAGGCAGTAGAGGAGGGTTAGAGGTAGACAGAGAGAGGCAGTAGAGGAGGGTTAGAGGTAGACAGAGAGAGGAAAATGAGGCACCGGACATTTTACCAAAAAGCGTTTTTACAACATTTTTTACTGACAATTTGAGAAATTTTGCTGACCCGTATTCTTTGGGTACGGTCACGTGTGTTCCCTCTCTGACCTCTGGGTCACCAGGCTGCTCGTTATGGCTTTTCAGAATTACTTTTTACTTTTTATGTCTACTTGGTGAATATTTTCTTCTTCTTGAATTACACTGTTGGTTAAGGCCTTGTCTTTAAAGGATGACCGGTCAAACGACTGGGATTTCCATAACGTCTTCTACAGGACAATTGTCAAGTGTATTTAGCAGCTTTTTCATTAAAAAAAAAGTGTTTTTGCCAAAAGTCGTCTATAACCGGCTGAAGGAAACCCTGGTGTGCGTTTGTTTTGCTCTGCGCTGCCAGAAGCACAGGGAGGAGGGGCGGGGGGGTGTAACTCTGACCTAATGAGTGACTCAACGGTGTTTGAAAACATGAATATGGTTTGTTAACGAAGACACCTATTAAATCATTCAACAAATCAGCAACGAGACTAAATACGGTACCGCCTACTGTCATTAGGGTCGATGAATTATAAAAAGACGGACGTCGGACGTCAATATGGTAGGCTAGCAACAGTCTGCCCTCTTCCCCACTCTGGTTTCAATACAACAGTCACAGAATACTGATGCTCCAATCACAATGGTCCTGTAGGCTAGCAACAGTCTGCCCTCTTCTCTACTCTGGTTTCAATACAACAGTCACAATGGTCCTGTAGGCTAGCAACAGTCTGCCCTCTTCCCTACTCTGGTTTCAATACAACAGTCACAGAATACTGATGCTCCAATCACAATGGTCCTGTAGGCTAGCAACAGTCTGCCCTCTTCTCTACTCTGGTTTCAATACAACAGTCACAATGGTCCTGTAGGCTAGCAACAGTCTGCCCTCTTCTCTACTCTGGTTTCAATACAACATTCACAATGGTCCTGTAGGCTAGCAACAGTCTGCCCTCTTCCCCACTCTGGTTTCAATACAACAGTCACAATGGTCCTGTAGGCTGGCTTTGGTGGTGGTCTGGGGGGCTTTGGTGGTGGTCTGGGGGCTTTGGTGGAGGCAATGTGATGGTCTGGGGGGCTTTGGTGGAGGCAATGTGATGGTCTGGGGGCTTTGGTGGAGGCAATGTGATGGTCTGGGGGGGCTTTGGTGGAGGCAATGTGATGGTCTGGGGGGCTTTGGTGGAGGCAATGTGATGGTCTGGGGGGGTTTGGTGGAGGCAATGTGATGGTCTGGGGGGCTTCGGTGGTGGCAAAGTTGGAGATTTGTACAGGGTAAAAGGGACCTGGATGGAAGGAAGGCTGTCACTCCATTTTGCAGCTCCATGCCATACCCTGTGGACGGAGCTTAATTGGAGCCAATTTCCTCCTACAACAGGACAATGACCCCAGGCACAGCTCCAAACTATGCAATAACTATTTAGGGAAGAAGCAGTCAGCTGGTATTCTGTCTATAATGGAGTGGCCAGCACAGTCACCGGATCTCAACCCTATTGAGCTGTTGTGGGAGCAGCTTGACCGTATGGTACGTAAGAAGTGCCCATCAAGCCAATCCAACTGGTGGGAGATGCTTCAGGAAGCATGGGGTGAAATCTCATCAGATTACCTCAACAAATTGACAACTAGAATACCAAAAGGTCTGCAAGGCTGTAATTGCTGCAAATGGAGGATTCTTTGACGAGGGCAAAGTTTGAAGGACACAATTATTATTTACATTTTTAAAAATCATTATTTATAACCTTGTCGACGTCTATTATATTCCCTATTCATTTTTCAACTCATTTCATGCATGTTTTTCATGGAAAACAAGGACATTTCAAAGTGACCTTTTGAATGGTAGTATATGTGGCATTGCGACATACTTTTATATAAAAACAGTTTTTTATGAGTCCCATAAAGAAGATGTATCGGTAGCCTACAGACTTTTCATGTGTCCCCATAAAGAAGATGTATCGGTAGCCTACAGACTTTTCATGTGTCCCCATAAAGAAGATGTATCGGTAGCCTACAGACTTTTCATGTGTCCCCATAAAGAAGATGTATCGGTAGCCTACAGACTTTTCATGTGTCCCCATAAAGAAGATGTATCGGTAGCCTACAGACTTTTCATGTGTCCCCATAAAGAAGATGTATCGGTAGCCTACAGACTTTTCATGTGTCCCCATAAAGAAGATGTATCGGTAGCCTACAGACTTTTCATGTGTCCCCATAAAGAAGATGTATCGGTAGCCTACAGACTTTTCATGTGTCCCCATAAAGAAGATGTATGTAGCCCAGACTTTTCATGTGTCCCCATAAAGAAGATGTATCGGTAGCCTACAGACTTTTCATGTGTCCCCATAAAGAAGATGTATCGGTAGCCTACAGACTTTTCATGTGTCCCCATAAAGAAGATGTATCGGTAGCCTACAGACTTTTCATGTGTCCCCATAAAGAAGATGTATCGGTAGCCTACAGACTTTTCATGTGTCCCCATAAAGAAGATGTATCGGTAGCCTACAGACTTTTCATGTGTCCCCATAAAGAAGATGTATCGGTAGCCTACAGACTTTTCATGTGTCCCCATAAAGAAGATGTATCGGTAGCCTACAGACTTTTCATGTGTCCCCATAAAGAAGATGTATCGGTAGCCTACAGACTTTTCATGTGTCCCCATAAAGAAGATGTATCGGTAGCCTACAGACTTTTCATGTGTCCCCATAAAGAAGATGTATCGGTAGCCTACAGACTTTTCATGTGTCCCCATAAAGAAGATGTATCGGTAGCCTACAGACTTTTCACGTGTCCCCATAAAGAAGATGTATCGGTAGCCTACAGACTTTTCATGTGTCCCCATAAAGAAGATGTATCGGTAGCCTACAGACTTTTCATGTGGCTTGTTATTGTCAGGCTCAAAATGGATTAACAAATCAGTTGGCTAAATGAGAAGGAATAGGACCAACCAACTGTTGTTTCATATGAATGGAGTTGTAGACATTGACAAGTGGAGCGCAGCAGATCAGATGATACCTAATGGCACTTCCAACAGCTCAATAGGGTTGAGATCCGGTGACTGTGTTGGCCACTCCATTATAGACAGAATACCAGCTGACTGCTTCTTCCCTAAATAGTTCTTGCATAGTTAGGAGCTGTGCTGTGGGTCACTGTCCGTTAAACAAATCAAAATATACATTTTTGATTTTCAATTATTCAAAGTAGCCTCCCGTAGCATTGATGACAGCTTTGCACAGTTTTTTTTCATTCTCTAAACCAGCGTCACCTGAAATGCATTAAGGAGGAAAGAAATTCCACAAATAAACTTTTAACAAGGCACACCTGTTAATTGAAATGCATTCCAGGTGACCAACTCATGAAGCTGGTTGAGAGAATGCCAAAAGTGTGCAAAGCTGTCACCAAGGCAACAGGTGACTACTTTTAAAACTTTATTTTGGTTACTACATGTGTCCAAATGTGTTATTTCATAGTTTATGTCACTATTATTGTAGAAAATAGTGAAAAATAAAGAAAAACTATGAGTAGGTGTGTTCAAACTGTTGACTGGTACGTTTTTCTTTAGAAGATGCACGCACGCACGCACACACACACACACACACACACACACACACACACACACACACACACACACACACACACACACACACACACACACACACACACACACACACACACACACACACACACACACAGTTTCCTCCCACAGTGTCAACATTTGTTGAGCAGATGTTTCATATTGCTGAGAGGATGTTAGTCTGTGATGTCAATCAGAGAAACAGAAACATCAGAGAGGCAGGAGAGAAAAACAACAGGAGAGAGAAGAGATGAAGATTACAATGACGGCCTACCAAAAGGACTCCTGTGGGGAAGGGGACTGGAAGGACAAAACACACACATCACGACAAGAGAGACAACACTACATAAAAGACAGACCAAAGACAACATAGCAAGGCAGCAAATAATGACAACACAGCATGGTAGCAATACAACATGACAACATGGCAGCCGCACACAACCTGGTAGCAGCACAACCTGGTAGCAGCACAACCTGGTAGCAGCACAACCTGGCAACATGGCAACATGGCAGCCGCACACAACCTGGTAGCAGCACAACCTGGTAGCAGCACAACCTGGCAACATGGCAACATGGTAGCAGCACAACCTGGTAGCAGCACAACATGGCAACATGGCAACATGGCAGCCGCACACAACCTGGTAGCAGCACAACCTGGTAGCAGCACAACCTGGCAACATGGCAACATGGTAGCAGCACAACCTGGTAGCAGCACAACATGGCAACATGGCAGCAGCACAACCTGGTAGCAGCACAACATGGCAACATGGCAACATGGTAGCAGCACAACATGGTAGCAGCACAACATGGCAACATGGCAACATGGTAGCAGCACAACCTGGTAGCAGCACAACATGGTAGCAGCACAACATGGCAACATGGCAACATGGTAGCAGCACAACCTGGTAGCAGCACAACATGGCAACATGGCAGCCGCACACAACATGGCAGCCGCACACAACCTGGTAGCAGCACAACATGGCATCATGGCAACATGGTAGCAGCACAACCTGGTAGCAGCACAACATGGCAACATGGCAACATGGTAGCAGCACAACCTGGTACAATCATTATTGGGCACAGACAACAGCACAAAGAAAACAAGAAGGTAGAGACAACAATACATCAGGCGAAGCAGCCACAACTGTCAGTAAGACGATACATGATTGAGTCTTTGAATGAAGAGATGGAGATAAAACTGTCCAGTTTGAGTGTTTGTTGCAGCTCGTTCCAGTCGCTAGCTGCAGAGAACTGAGGAGCGACCCAGGGATGTGTGTGCTTTGGGGACCTTTAACAGAATGTGACTGGCAGAACGGGTGTTGTATGTGGAGGATGAGGGCTGCAGTAGATATCTCAGATAAGGGGAAGTGAGGCCTAAGAGGGTTTTTATAAATAAGCATCAACCAGTGAGTCTTGCGACATGTATACAGAGATGACCAGTTTACAGAGGAGTGTAGAGTGAAGTGATGTGTCCTATAAGGAGCATTGGTGGCAAATCTAATGGCCGAATGGTAAAGAACATCTAGCCGCTCGAGAGCACCCTGACCTGCCGATCTATAAATTACGTCTCTATAATCTAGCATGGGCAGAATGGTCATCTGAATCAGGGTTAGTTTGGCAGCTGGGGTGAAAGAGCATCGGTTACGATAGAAGAAACCAAGTCTAGATTTAACTTTAGCCTGCAGCTTTGATATGTGCTGAGAGAAGGACAGCGTACCGTCTAGCCAAGTACTCCCAAGTACTTGTATGAGGTGACACGAGAGGAGAGGAGAGGAGAGGAGGAGAGGAGAGGAGAGGAGAGGAGAGGAGAGGAGAGGAGAGGAGAGGAGAGGAGAGGAGAGGAGAGGAGAGGAGAGGAGAGGAGAGGAGAGGAGAGGAGAGGAGAGGAGAGGAGAGGAGAGGAGGCTGAAACTGAATCCACATGTCCCTCTGGCTTTAAGACGTGAGCGAGACCAACGCTGGTTCTCACACACAGATTTCCCTGGTAAATCTACCACAGCTCTACAACCTAGCCAACCTGTAGCAGTTACTGTCACACACACACCAACTGAAAGAGATATAAAACAAACACACACCAACTGAAAGAGATATAAGACAAACACACACCAACTGAAAGAGATATAAGACAAACACACACCAACTGAAAGAGATATAAGACAAAACACACACCAACTGAAAGAGATATAAGACAAAGCCCAGTGCCACCCAACTGAAAGCCAGATATAAGACAAAACACCCAGTGCCAACTGAAAGAGATATAAGTGCAAAACACACTCCCAGCCTGCCAGGCTTCCCAAGAGATATGAAGACAAACTTCCCACCAACTGAAAGAGATATAAGACAAAACACACTCCCCAGCCTGAAAGAGATATAAGACTTCCCACACACCAACTGAAAGAGATATAAGACAAAACGGTTGCACCAACTGCCAGGCTTCCCAAGAGATATAAGACTTCCCAGTGCCACACCAACTGAAAGAGATATAAGACAGGCTTCCCAGTGCCACCTGGTTGCCACTGAGCCTGTGAGGCTTCCCATCTTCTTTCCTGCAGGCTTCCCAGGCCACCATCTGAGCCCAGTGCCACCTGGTTGCTCCCTGAGCCCGTGCCAGGCTTCCCAGTGCCACCTGGTTGCTCCCTGAGCCCGTGCCAGGCTTCCCAGTGCCACCGGGTTGCTCCCTGAGCCCGTGCCAGGCTTCCCAGTGCCACCGGGTTGCTCCCTGAGCCCGTGCCAGGCTTCCCAGTGCCACCGGGTTGCTCCCTGAGCCCGTGCCAGGCTTCCCAGTGCCCCCAGGCAGCGTGCCGACCACATACTGCCATCCTCCCTGGTTTTCCGCTCCTCTCTGCCTGGCACTCAGCGACTACATGGACATTCCCCCATATCAGATCAGGAGACGACTGCCCACAGACAACTTCAGAAAGGCACAGGTTATAAAGGAGATGGAGTAGCATCATGTACCAGCCAGGCACCACATGACCTCCATCGGGGGACCAACTAAGATTTAAATCATTTGACACAAACGAATTGACAAAGGGTGACCACAATATACCAATACACCAACGCTGAAACTATTTCACAAATCATAAACAATTTGTCAAATATATATATATACACATACACACAGTGCTCAAACAAATAAAGGGAACACTTAAACAACACAATGTAACTCCAAGTCAATCACACTTCTGTGAAATCAAACTGTCCACTTAGGAAGCAACACTGATTGACAATACATTTTACATGCTGTTGTGCAAATGGAATAGACAACAGGTGGAAATTTTAGGCAATTAGCAAGACACCCCCAATAAAGGAGTGGTTCTGCAGGTGGTGACCACAGACCACTTCTCAGTTCCTATGCTTCCTGGCTGATGTTTTGGTCACTTTTGAATGCTGGCGGTGCTTTCACTCTAGTGGTAGAATGAGACGGAGTCTAAAACCCACACAAGTGGCTCAGGTAGTGCAGCTCATCCAGGATGGCACATCAATGCGAGCTGTGGCAAGAAAGTTTGCTGTGTCTTTCAGGCATGGTGCCCCATTGGGCCAGTTTGTTTTGCATGGCCCGGTGCACCATTGGGCCAGTTTGTATTGCATGGCCCGGTGCCCCATTGGGCCAGTTTGTATTGCATGGCCCGGTGCCCCATTGGGCCAGTTTGTATTGCATGGCCCGGTGCCCCATTGGGCCAGTTTGTATTGCATGGCCCATTGGGCCAGTTTGTAATGCATGGCCCGGTGCCCCATTGGGCCAGTTTGTATTGCATGGCCCGGTGCCCCATTGGGCCAGTTTGTATTGCACGGCCCGGTGCCCCATTGGGCCAGTTTGTTTTGCATGGCCCGGTGCCCCATTGGGCCAGTTTGTATTGCATGGCCCGGTGCCCCAGGTGGAGAATTCACTTAAAGAGGAACTGAACGTGCATGTTTCTCTTTTGATCATTAAAAAGGGCAGGTTGCACAATATATTTCCACAATTCTAATGTAGATAGCTAGCTAGCAAGCTAAAATAACTCAGACAGAATATTACACGTGTTGCTGAAATAAATGTTCAAACGCTAATTGGAATAATGTCATTGTTTATGTCTTTATTTTTGCTGAACTGCCTGTTCTATACTGGCCGATAAATTGCAGGATATCGTGGTAGCCAATGTTTGTGCTAGCCATTATACCTGGATTTACTGCTGCTAGTAGTAGCACTCAGGTTAGCATGTGACTAACTATAGCTACCAACACTCAGGTTACCATCGGTGAGTCTTATCCAGTTTGGTTATAGACGTTCAATGTCTGCAATGATGGTAAAGGTTTTGTGTCACAGTTGGACAAATGCTGAAGTGCTGAACTGCCAATAGGTGATGTGTTTCAAGGCTGCTAGCGGTTAGCCAGTAGAGGGAAGCCAGTAGAAAAACAAATGTCTTCCTTTTGGACTAATTGAGGAAGAGATTGATTTCTGTTAGGTCACTTTAATCCTGTGTACAGGATGCGAACACGTGATAGACATTTTGATGTCAAGCTGACATTGTGCTTTAAGGACCAATGGAATGGTACACCTCCTCCACTCCTTCCCCCCACTCCTCTCCACTCATTCCCTCTCCCCCACTCTCCTCTTTCTTCTTCCCCTCCTCTCCACTCGTTCCCCTCACTCCTCTCCACTCCTTCCCTCTCCCCCACTCTCCTTTTCCCCTCCCCTCCACTCCACTCCTTCCCTCTCCCCCACTCTCCTTTTCCCCTCCCCTCCACTCTCCTTTTCCCCTCCCCTCCACTCCACTCCTTCCCCTCCCCTCCACTCTCCTTTTCCCCTCCCCTCCACTCCACTCCTTCCCCTCCCCTCCACTCTCCTTTTCTCCTTCCCCTCCTCTCCACTCGTTCCCCTCACTGCCCCCACTCTCCTTTTCTCCTTCCCCTCCCCTCCACTCCCTCCTTCCCCCTCCCCTCCACTCTCCTTTTCTCCTTCCCCTCCCCTCCACTCTCCTTTTCCTCCTTCCCCTCCACTCCTTTTCTCCTTCCCCTCCCCTCCACTCTCCTTTTCTCCTTCCCCTCCACTCCACTCCTTCCCCTCCACTCTCCTTTTCTCCTTCCCATCCACTCCACTCCTTCCCCTCCCCTCCACTCTCCTTTTCTCCTTCCCCTTCCCTCTCCGCTCGTTCCCCTATCTCCTCTCCACTCCTTCCCCTCCCTCCACTCTCCTTTTCTCCTTCCCCTCCTCCACTCCCGCCCTCCACCCCTTCCCCCTGCGCCCTCCTTCCCCTCCCTCCTTCTCCTCCTCCCTCCACTCCACTCCTTTCCCTCCCCCTCCACTTCTCCCTTTTCTCCTTCCCCTCCCTCCCTCCTTCCCCCTCTCCTTCCCCCTCCTCCTTCCTCTCCACTCCTCCTTCCCCTTCCCCCTCCACTCCTTCCCTCCTTTTCTCCTCTCCCTCTCCTCTCACTCCTTCCCCTCCCCTCCCTTCCCCCTTCCCTCCCTCTTTCTCCCTCCCTCTTCTCCTCTCTCCTTCTCCTCTCCACTCCTTCTCCTCTCCACTCCTTCCCCTCCACTCCTTCTCCTCTCCTTCCCTCCACTCCTCTCCCTCCTCCTCTCCACTCCTTCTCCTCTCCACTCCTTCTCCCTCCTTCTCCTCTCCCTCCCTCCACTCCTTCCCTCCACTCCTTCTCCTTCTCCCTCCACTCCTCTCCCCTCTCCACTCCTTTCCTTGTCCTCTCCACTCCTTCTCTCCTCTCCACTCCTCTCCTCTCCACTCCTCCCTCCTCTCCCTCCTCCCTCCTTCTCCTTCCTCTCCACTCCTTCTCCTCTCCCTCCTTCTCCTCTCCACTCCCTCCACTCCTTCCCCTCTCCACTCCTCCTCTCCACTCCTTCCTCTCCACTCCTTCTCCTTCTCCACTCCTTCTCCTCTCCACTCCCTCCTCTCCACTCCTTCTCCTCTCCACTCCTCTCCTTCTCCTCCCTCCTCTCCCTCCTTCTCCTTCTCCTCTCCACTCCTTCTCCTCTCCTTCTCTCCACTCCTTCTCCTCTCCTTCTCCTCTCCACTCCTTCTCCTCTCCACTCCATCCCTCCTCTCCTTCTCCTCTCCACTCCTTCCTCTCCACTCCTTCTCCTTTCCACTCCTTCCCTCCTCTCCACTCCTTCCCTCCTCTCCTCCCTCCTCTCCCTCTTCTCCTTCCTCCTCTCCACTCCTTCCCCTCTCCACTCCTTCTCCTTCTCCTCTCCACTCCTTCTCTCCTCTCCACTCCTCCTCTCCTCTCCACTCCTTCTCTCCTCTCCACTCCTCTCCACTCCTTCTCCTCTCCACTCCTCTCCCTCCTTCTCCTTCCTCTCCACTCCTCTCCTCTCCACTCCTTCTCCTCTCCACTCCTCTCCTCTCCACTCCTTCTCCACTCTTCTCCTCTCCACTCCTTCTCCTCTCCACTCCTTCTCCTCTCCACTCCTTCTCCTCTCCACTCCTTCTCCTCTCCACTCCTTCTCCTCTCCTTCTCTCCACTCCTTCTCCACTCCTCCTCTCCACTCCTTCTCCTCTCCACTCCTTCTCCACTCCTTCTCCTCTCCTCCTCTCCACTCCTTCTCCTCTCCACTCCTTCTCCTTCTCCTCTCCACTCCTTCTCCTCTCCTCTCCACTCCTTCTCCTTCTCCTCTCCACTCCTTCTCCACTCCTCTCCACTCCTTCTCCTCTCCACTCCTTCCCTCCTCTCCACTCCTTCCCTCCTTCTCCTTCCCCTCTCCACTCCTTCTCCTCTCCACTCCTTCTGCTCTCCTTCTCCTCTCCACTCCTTCTCCACTCCTTCCCCTCTCCACTCCTCCTCTCCACTCCTTCCCCTCTCCACTCCTTCTCCTTCTCCTCTCCACTCCTTCTCTCCTCTCCACTCCTTCCCTCTCCCTCTCCTTCCCCCTCTCCACTCCTTCTCCTCTCCTTCTCCTCTCCACTCCTTCTCCTTCTCCTCTCCACTCCTTCTCCTCTCCTTCTCCTCTCCACTCCTTCTCCTCTCCTTCTCCTCTCCACTCCTTCTCCTCTCCACTCCATCCCTCCTCTCCTTCTCCTCTCCACTCCTTCCCCTCTCCACTCCTTCTCCTTTCCACTCCTTCTCTCCTCTCCACTCCTTCCCTCCTCTCCTTCCCCTCTCCACTCCTTCCCTCCTCTCCTTCCCCTCTCCACTCCTTCCCCTCTCCACTCCTTCTCCTTCTCCTCTCCACTCCTTCTCTCCTCTCCACTCCCTTCTCCTCTCCATCCCTCCTCCACTCCTCTCCCTCCTTCTCCTCTCCACTCCTTCTCCTCTCCTTCTCCTCTCCCTCCTTCTCCTCTCCTTCTCCTTTCCACTCCTTCCCTCCTCTCCACTCCTTCTTCTCCACTCCTTCCCTCCTCTCCTTCTCCTTCCACTCCTTCCCTCCCTCCTCTCCTCTCCTTTCCACTCCTTCCTCCTCTCCACTCCTTCCCACTCCTTCCCTCTCTTCCCTCCTTCCCTCCCTCCTCCTCCTTCTCCCACCCTCTCCACCCCTCTCCTCTCTGTCCCTCACCCCCACTCCTTCCCTCACCCCCCACTCATTTCCACTCCTTCCCTCCCCCCACTCACCCCCTCTCCTTAAACCCTCCTATCCCCCTCCCCTCTCTCACCACCCTCACCTCTCCAGAATGAAAACAGGTCATTACCCCAAAGCTCATCCCTCACGCCTACTGAGGGCCTGTCGCACTTCCGTTACCACAGTACACACACACACACACACACACACACACACACACACACACACACACACACACACACACACACACACAGTTGTGCTACAATAATGGCTGTCTATCAGTGGTACGTAATAGTAAATGATCTGGCTACTATAGGTCATGGCCCAATGCACACAGCATTCTAGAGAGACCGTATTTAGTGCACTGCTTTTTAAACCAGGGCTCATAGGACAACCATAGGGAATAGGGTGGCATTTGGAACACATCCCATAGGATCCTGTACTAATGCTAATTACTAATGCTAATGCTAATTACTAATGCTAATGCTAATGACACTGATATGTTGATGTTTTGTATCATCTAGGTATATGCCAAGTAAGTATGAATCATATACTGTGAATTGTACCAATTATCTAGGTTGTAGTCTATTAGATAAGTTTCAATCGTCTACTGAGTGATTTGTAAATTAGGCCTAGACCTACTTGAATGATCTAGTTCAGAGATGAGCAAGTTAGATGGGGGTGGGAGACACACAGAAAAACATCTGATCTCAGCATGAGGGGACACAGTGGCTCACGGGTCTGCATACTGACATCTATACCCACACAAGCCTTTGGAGGGGGCCCGAAGTGAAAATTTTTGGGGGACCCACCCCACCCTACGAGCAAAACATTTTAGCAGACTCGACAGCAGAGAGAAAACAATTATGTTTCAGAGTTAATTACATGCAATTCTACTCATTTTGCCACAGGCCGGAGAGAGAAACCAATAGATTTACAGCTAATTTCCTGCCAATCTGCATATTTTGCCACAGGCCGGAGAGAGGAACCAATAGATTTACAGCTAATTTCCTGCCAATCTGCATATTTTGCCACAGGCCGGAGAGAGGAACCAATAGATTTACAGCTAATTTCCTGCCAATCTGCATATTTTGCCACAGGCCGGAGAGAGGAACCAATAGATTTACAGCTAATTTCCTGCCAATCTGCATATTTTGCCACAGGCCGGAGAGAGGAACAGGCTAATTTCCTGCCAATCTGCATATTTTGCCACAGGCCGGAGAGAGGAACCAATAGATTTACAGCTAATTTCCTGCCAATCTGCATATTGCTGAGACAAGGACAAACATATAAAACCAGCACATAAATTCATTGCAATTCTTTTTTTGCAAATCATGTAATGAAAGCAAAGCAACAATGAATTGAAATAGTATGCACTATAATAATAACTATAATAAAAACTATAATAAAAACTATAATAATAACTATAATAATAACTATAATAATAACTATAATAATAACTATAATAATGCATTGGGGCTCAAGGTGTATACAGTCGAAGTCTGAAGTTTACATACACCTTAGCCAAATACATTTAAACTACATTTTTCACATCCTAGTAAACATTCCCTGTCTTAAAAGTCAGTTAAAATAGTGGTTATCCTAAGAATGTGAAATGTTAGTAAAGAGAATGATTTATTTCAAGCTTTAGGTTTACATACACTCAATTAGTATTTGGTAGCATTGCCTTTAAATTGTTTAACTTGGTTTAAACGTTTTGGGTAGCCTTCCACAAGCTTCCCACAATAAGTTGGGTGAATTTTGGCCCATTCTTCCTGACAGAGCTGGTGTAAGGCCTCCTGACAGGGTCAGGTTTATAGGCCTCCTTGCTCGCACACGCTTTTTCAGTATTGCCAACAAATTCTCTATAGGATTGAGGTCAGGGCTTTGTGATGGCTACTCCAATACTTTGACTTTGTTGTCCTTAAGCCATTTTGCCACAACTTTGGAAGTATGCATGGGGTGATTGTCCATTTGGAAGACCCATTACGACCAAGCTTTAACTTCCTGACTGATGTCTTGAGATGTTGCTTCAATATATCCACATAATTTTCCAGCCTCATGATGCCATCTATTTTGTGAAGTGCACCAGTCCCTCCTGCAGCAAAGCACCCCCACAACATGATGCTGCCACCCCCGTGCTTCACGGATGGGATGGTGTTCTTCGGCTTGCAAGCTTCCCCTTTTTCCTCCAAACATAACGATGGTCATTATGGCCAAACAGTTATATTTTTGTTTCATCAGACCAGAGGACATTTCTCCCAAAAGTACAATCTTTGTCCCCATGTGCAGTTGCAAACCGTAGTCTGGCTTTTTTAATGGCGGTTTTGTAGCAGTGGTTTCTTCCTTGCTGAGCGGCCTTTCAGGTTATGTTGATATAGGACTCGTTATACTGTGGATATAGATACTATTGTAACCGTTTCCTCCGGCATCTTCACAAGGTCCTTTGCTGTTCTGGGATTGATGTTCACTTTTCGCACCAAAATACATTAATCTCTAGGAGACAGAACACATCTCCATCCTGAGCGGTATGACGGCTGCGTGGTCCCGTGGTGTTTATACTTGCGTACTATTGTTTGTGTAGATGAAAGCCTTCAGGCGTTTGTAAACTTCCGACTTCAACTGTAGGTTATAAAAGTGGCCTATAGCATTATAATGCATTAGGTGTTTGTATTGTAAGGGGATACTATAACATCGTAACAGGCCAGGTGTAGCGAATCCAGCCCCCTGTCCATAGCCTCAAGGGCTGGCGTCATTTACATATCCCCACCAATAAAAACGCTCTATATGAACATAAACATGTCACACAGAGAACCAAGAGCCAAGAGCTCCGAGATACACCTAGATATCCTACTGTGTTTAAGCCTCTCCGCTTACTTTCCATTGTTGTAACAAGTTGACATCCTGCTTTCTTAAGAGCTGAAGTGTCTTGGCCTTAGAAGCCCCCGGGTTGACGGTTGGCCCTGAGCGTGACACACACATCTGGTGTGACATCAGGTGGATCGAGAGAGAGTGATGTAACAGAGGAAGAGTGAGACAGAGAAAGAGAGACAGAGACAGAGAGACAGAGAGACAGAGAGACAGAGAGACAGAGACAGAGAGACAGAGAGACAGAGAGACAGAGAGACAGAGAGACAGAGAGACAGAGAGACAGAGAGACAGAGAGACAGAGAGACAGAGAGACACAGAGACACAGAGACAGAGAGACAGAGAGACAGAGAGACAGAGAGACAGAGACGGAGACGGAGACGGAGACGGAGACGGAGACGGAGACGGAGACGGAGAGACGGAGAGACGGAGAGACGGAGAGACGGAGACGGAGACGGAGACGGAGACGGAGACGGAGACGGAGACAGGAGACAGGAGACAGGAGACAGGAGACAGGAGACAGGAGACAGGAGACAGGAGACAGGAGACAGGAGACAGAGAGAGAGAGAGAGAGAGACAGAGACAGAGACAGAGACAGAGACAGAGACAGAGACAGAGACAGAGAGACAGAGAGACAGAGAGACAGAGAGACAGAGAGACAGAGAGACAGAGAGACAGAGAGACAGAGAGACAGAGACAGAGAGACAGAGAGACAGAGACAGAGAGACAGAGAGACAGAGACACAGAGAGAGAGAGACAGAGACAGAGAGAGAGAGAGAGAGAGAGAGAGAGACAGAGACAGAGACAGAGAGACAGAGACAGAGAGAGAGAGAGAGACAGAGAGACAGAGAGAGAGAGGAGAGAGAGTGATGTAACAGAGAGAGAGAGAGACAGTCTGACTGGTTCCATAGGCAGGCAGCGTTCCAGCATTAGGTGTGTGTGTGTGTGTGTGTGTGTGTGTGTGTGTGTGTGTGTGTGTGTGTGTGTGTGTGTGTGTGTGTGTGTGTGTGTGTGTGTGTGTGTGTGTGTGTGTGTGTGTGTGTGTGTGTGTGTGTGTGTGTGTGTGTGTGTGTGTGACATATTAGGGACAGAGATTCTAGAGGAGCACTGCAGGTCTGATACACATGACATTCACTAACAATAACTGGCTGTCTGTCTCCGCTGGCTTACAGTACAGGCCGTACCCACACAGCGCGGAGTCCCTGGGCCATACTCACACAGCGCGGAGTCCCTGGGCCGTACTCACACAGCACAGCGTGGAGTCCCTGGGCCGTACTCACACAGCACAGCGTAGAGTCCCTGGGCCGTACTCACACAGCACAGTATGAGTCCCTGGGCCATACTCACACAGCGTGAGTCCCTGGGCCGTACTCACACACACAGCGTGGAGTCCTTGGGCCGTACTCGCACAGCACAGCGTGGAGTCCCTGGGCCGTACTCACACAGTACAGCGTGGAGTCCCTGGGCCGTACTCACACAGCGTGGAGTCCCTGGGCCGTACTCACACAGCACAGCGTGGAGTCCCTGGGTCGTACTCACACGGCGTGGAGTCCCTGGGCCGTACTCACACGGCGTGGAGTCCCTGGGCCGTACTCACACAGCGTGGAGTCCCTGGGCCGTACTCACACAGCGTGGAGTCCCTGGGCCGTACTCACACAGCGTGGAGTCCCTGGGCCGTACTCACACGGCGTGGAGTCCCTGGGCCACTCACACGGCGTGGAGTCCCTGGGCCGTACTCACACAGCGTGGAGTCCCTGGGCCGTACTCACACGGCGTGGAGTCCCTGGGCCTACTCACACGGCGTGGAGTCCCTGGGCCGTACTCACACGGCGTGGAGTCCCTGGGCCGTACTCACACGGCGTGGAGTCCCTGGGTCGTACTCACACAGCACAGCGTGGAGTCCCTGGGCCGTACTCACACAGCACAGCGTGGAGTCCCTGGGCCGTACTCACACAGCACAGCGTGGAGTCCCTGGGCCGTACTCACACAGCACAGCGTGGAGTCCCTGGGCCGTACTCACACAGCACAGCGTGGAGTCCCTGGGCCGTACTCACACAGCACAGCGTGGAGTCCCTGGGCCGTACTCACACAGCGTGGAGTCCCTGGGCCGTACTCACACAGTACAGCATGGAGTCCCTGGGCCGTACTCACACAGCACAGCATGTAGTCCCTTTACTCACACAGTGTGGAGTCCCTGGGCCGTACCCACACAGCACAGCATGGAGTCCCTGGGGTGACAACACAGCATGGAGTCCCAGACTCACACAGTGTGGAGTCCCTGGGCTGTATTTCACACAGTGTGAAAAGTGTACTCAAAGCACAGCGTGGAGTCCCTGGGCCGTACTCACACGGCGTGGAGTCCCTGGGCAGAGAGCTGGAGTCCCTGTACTCGGCGTGGAGTTGGGCCGCACTCAAAGTACTCACAAGTCCCAGGCCAACTCAACGGCGTGGAGTCCCTGGGCCGTACTCACACAGCAAGCGTGGAGTCCCTGGGATTCAACCGTACTCACACAGCACAGCGTGGAGTCCCTGGGCCAAACTCACACAGCAAGCGTGGAGTCCCTGGGCCACTCACACAGCACAGCGTGGAAATCCCATCCTCCACAGCACAGCGTGGAGTCCCTGGGCTACTCACACAGCACAGCGTGGAGTCCCTGGGCCCACTCACACAGCACAGCGCAGAGTCCCTGGGTCGTGACAGCAGTCCCTGGGCCGTACTCACACAGCACAGCGTGGAGTCCCTGGGTCGTACTCAAATGGCAGTCCCTGGGCCCACAGCGTGGAGTCCTCACACAGCGTGGAGTCCCTGGGCCGTACTCACACAGCACAGTGTGGAGTCACTGGGCCATACTCACACAGCGTGGAGTCCTTGGGAACTCGCACAGCACAGTGTGGAGTCCCTGGGCCGTACTCACACAGCTGGAGTCCTTGGGCCGTACTCACACAGCACAGTGTGGAGTGCGTACTCACACAGCACAGTATGTAGTCCCTGGGCCGTACTCACACAGCACAGTGGAGTGCGTACTCACACAGCACAGTATGTAGTCCCTGGGGGTCACACAGCACAGTGTGTAGTCCCTGGGCCGTACTCACACAGGGAGCGTGGAGCACTTGGGCTGCACAGCACAGCGTAGAGTCCCTGGGCCGTACTCACACAGTACAGCGGGAATTGGGTGCCAGTGGAGTCCCTGGGCCGTACTCACACAGCACAGGGAGTCCCTGGGGTGCCAGTGGAGTGCGTACTCACACGGCGTGGAGGGAACACGGGTGGAGTCCCAGTCACAGTGGAGTCCCTGGGCCGTACTCACAGGGGCGTGGAGTCCCTGGGCCGTACTCACACGGCGTGGAGTCCCTGGGCCGTACTCACACGGCGTGGAACTCACACGGCGTGGGTGGGCCGTACTCACAGTGGAGTCCCACTCACACGGCATTGAGTCCCTAGGGAACAGCACAGCGTGGAGTCCCTGGGCTGTACTCACACAGCACAGGGAGTAGGGTGCCGTACTGCACAGCACAGCGTGGAGGAATGGGCCGTACCAGCACAGTGGAGTCCCTGGGCCGTACTCACACAGTACAGGGAGTCCCTGGGCCGTGCTCACACAGCACAGCATGTAGAAACAACTCACACAGCGTGAGTCCCTGGGCCGTACTCACACAGTACAGCATGGAGTCCCTGGGCCGTACTCACACAGCACAGCATGTAGTCCCTGGGCCGTACTCACACAGTGTGGAGTCCCTGGGCCGTACCCACACAGCACAGCATGGAGTCCCTGGGCCGTACTCACACAGCACAGCATGGAGTCCCTGGGCCGTACTCACACAGTGTGGAGTCCCTGGGCTGTACTCACACAGTGTGGAGTCCCTGGGTCGTACTCACACAGCACAGCGTGGAGTCCCTGGGCCGTACTCACACGGCGTGGAGTCCCTGGGCCGTACTCACACGGCGTGGAGTCCCTGGGTCGTACTCACACGGCGTGGAGTCCCTGGGTCGTACTCACACGGCGTGGAGTCCCTGGGTCGTACTCACACGGCGTGGAGTCCCTGGGTCGTACTCACACGGCGTGGAGTCCCTGGGTCGTACTCACACGGCGTGGAGTCCCTGGGTCGTACTCACACGGCGTGGAGTCCCTGGGCCGTACTCACACGGCGTGGAGTCCCTGGGCCGTACTCACACGGCGTGGAGTCCCTGGGCCGTACTCACACGGCGTGGAGTCCCTGGGCCGTACTCACACGGCGTGGAGTCCCTGGGTCGTACTCACACGGCGTGGAGTCCCTGGGCCGTACTCACACGGCGTGGAGTCCCTGGGCCGTACTCACACAGCACAGCGTGGAGTCCCTGGGCTGTACTCACACAGCACAGCGTGGAGTCCCTGGGCCGTACTCACACAGTACAGCATGGAGTCCCTGGGCCGTACTCACACAGCACAGCATGTAGTCCCTGGGCCGTACTCACACAGTGTGGAGTCCCTGGGCCGTACTCACACAGCACAGCATGGAGTCCCTGGGCCGTACTCACACAGTGTGGAGTCCCTGGGCCGTACTCACACAGTACAGCATGGAGTCCCTGGGCCGTACTCACACAGCACAGCATGTAGTCCCTGGGTCGTACTCACACGGCGTGGAGTCCCTGGGTCGTACTCACACGGCGTGGAGTCCCTGGGTCGTACTCACACGGCGTGGAGTCCCTGGGTCGTACTCACACGGCGTGGAGTCCCTGGGTTGTACTCACACGGCGTGGAGTCCCTGGGTCGTACTCACACGGCGTGGAGTCCCTGGGTCGTACTCACACGGCGTGGAGTCCCTGGGTCGTACTCACACGGCGTGGAGTCCCTGGGTCGTACTCACACAGCGTGGAGTCCCTGGGTAGTACTCACACAGCGTGGAGTCCCTGGGCCGTACTCACACAGCACAGCGTGGAGTCCCTGGGCAGTACTCACACAACACAGCGTGGAGTCCCTGGGTCGTACTCACACAGCACAGCGTGGAGTCCCTGGGTCGCACTCACACAGCACAGCGTGGAATCCCTGGGTCGTACTCACACAGCGTGGAGTCCCTGGGCCGTACTCACACAGCACAGTGTGGAATCCCTGGGCCGTACTCACACAGCACAGCGTGGAGTCCCTGGGCTGTACTCACACAGCGTGGAGTCCCTGGGCCGTACTCACACAGCGTGGAGTCCCTGGGCCGTACTCACACAGCACAGCGTGGAGTCCCTGGGCCGTACTCACACAGCACAGCGTTTTGCTACGGTTTGCACTAATGAATATGACCCAGGGTGAGAACGCTCTCAGAAAATAGTGACGCATTTCAAAAGTTGAAAAGTGCACAAAAACACTATTGCCGTTATTAGCTAGAGAGCTTTGTTCGATTAGCATCAAAGCAAATACAGGCACAAATCCATCAACCAATAGCCTATTACACGTTGCTGAAAAGCATTGACGACATTTGATGACAAAAAGCCATTAAAACGTACTGATATAAATCCCATCCCCACAGTTTCCCCTCTCGCTACCCATAACTGAGCCCACAACGACTACCCCATCGCGGAAGTCAGTGTCTACATTACAAATGGCACCCTATTCCCCACGGTCCCTGGTCTAAAGTAGTGCACTACGTAGGGAATAGGGTGCCAGTAGTGCACTACGTAGGGAATAGGGTGCCAGTAGTGCACTACGTAGGGAATAGGGTGCCAGTAGTGCACTACAGCCAGGTGCCAGTAGTCCGTAGGGAATAGGGTGCCAGTAGTGCACGTAGGGAATAGGAGTAGGTACCAGTAGTGCACTACGTAGGGAATAGGGTGCCAGTAGTGCACCGTAGGGAATAGGGTGCCAGTAGTCACACAGTGCACACGTAGGGAATAGGGTGCCAGTAGTGCCTACGTAGGGAATGGGCCAGTAGTGCTACTAGGGAATAGGGTGCCAGTGCGCACAGAATAGGGTGTAGTCCCTACGTAGGGGGTGCCAGTACTGCCACAGCACGTAGGGAATAGGGTGCCGATTGGGACGTAATCATGGTGACTGTGAGCAAAGCAGGAGTGTAGTTCACGTCAGAAAACCTTCATTCACTGAGAAACAACATCTATGCTGAGTCCCTGGGTCGTACTCACACAGCATGGAGTCCCTGGGTCGTACTCACACAGCGTGGAGTCCCTGGGCCGTACTCACACAGCGTGGAGTCCCTGGGTCGTACTCACACGGCGTGGAGTCCCTGGGTCGTACTCACACGGCGTGGAGTCCCTGGGCCGTACTCACACAGCGTGGAGTCCCTGGGCCGTACTCACACAGCGTGGAGTCCCTGGGCCGTACTCACACAGCGTGGAGTCCCTGGGCCGTACTCACACAGCGTGGAGTCCCTGGGCCGTACTCACACAGCGTGGAGTCCCTGGGCCGTACTCACACAGCGTGGAGTCCCTGGGCTGTACTCACACAGCACAGCGTGGAGTCCCTGGGCCGTACTCACACAGCACAGCGTGGAGTCCCTGGGCCGTACTCACACAGTACAGCGTGGAGTCCCTGGGCCGTACTCACACAGCACAGCATGTAGTCCCTGGGCCGTACTCACACAGTGTGGAGTCCCTGGGCCGTACCCACACAGCACAGCATGGAGTCCCTGGGCCGTACTCACACAGCACAGCATGGAGTCCCTGGGCCGTACTCACACAGCACAGCATGGAGTCCCTGGGCCGTACTCACACAGCACAGCATGGAGTCCCTGGGCCGTACTCACACAGCACAGCATGGAGTCCCTGGGCCGTACTCACACAGTGTGGAGTCCCTGGGCTGTACTCACACAGTGTGGAGTCCCTGGGCCGTACTCACACAGCACAGCGTGGAGTCCCTGGGCCGTACTCACACAGCACAGCGTGGAGTCCCTGGGCCGTACTCACACAGCACAGCGCAGAGTCCCTGGGTCGTACTCACACAGCGTGGAGTCCCTGGGCCGTACTCACACAGCACAGCGTGGAGTCCCTGGGTCGTACTCACACAGCGTGGAGTCCCTGGGCCGTACTCACACAGCACAGTGTGGAGTCACTGGGCCTTACTCAGACAGCGTGGAGTCCTTGGGCCGTACTCGCACAGCACAGTGTGGAGTCCCTGGGCCGTACTCACACAGCGTGGAGTCCTTGGGCCGTACTCACACAGCACAGTGTGGAGTCCTTGGGCCGTACTCACACAGCACAGTATGTAGTCCCTGGGCCGTACTCACACAGCACAGTGTGTAGTCCCTGGGCCGTACTCACACAGCACAGCGTGGAGCACTTGGGCTGTACTCACACAGCACAGCGTGGAGTCCCTGGGCCGTACTCACACAGTACAGCGTGGAGTCCCTTGGCCGTACTCACACAGCGTGGAGTCCCTGGGCCGTACTCACACAGCACAGCGTGGAGTCCCTGGGCCGTACTCACACAGCACAGCGTGGAGTCCCTGGGCCGTACTCACACGGCGTGGAGTCCCTGGGCCGTACTCACACGGCGTGGAGTCCCTGGGCCGTACTCACACGGCGTGGAGTCCCTGGGCCGTACTCACACGGCGTGGAGTCCCTGGGCCGTACTCACACGGCGTGGAGTCCCTGGGCCGTACTCACACAGCACAGCGTGGAGTCCCTGGGCCGTACTCACACAGCACAGCATGGAGTCCCTGGGCCGTACTCACACAGCACAGCATGGAGTCCCTGGGCCGTACTCACACAGCACAGCGTGGAGTCCCTGGGCCGTACTCACACAGCACAGCGTGGAGTCCCTGGGTCGTACTCACACAGCACAGCGTGGAGTCCCTGGGTCGTACTCACACAGCGTGGAGTCCCTGGGCCGTACTCACACAGCACAGCGCGGAGTCCCTGGGTCGTACTCACACAGCGTGGAGTCCCTGGGCCGTACTCACACAGCACAGCGTGGAGTCCCTGGGTCGTACTCACACAGCGTGGAGTCCCTGGGCCGTACTCACACAGCA
Source organism: Oncorhynchus gorbuscha (assembly GCF_021184085.1). NCBI lineage: Eukaryota > Metazoa > Chordata > Actinopteri > Salmoniformes > Salmonidae > Oncorhynchus > Oncorhynchus gorbuscha. The sequence continues at coordinate 79,926,457 of NC_060184.1, forward strand.
CAGTGTGGAGTCACTGGGCCTTACTCACACAGCGTGGAGTCCTTGGGCCGTACTCGCACAGCACAGTGTGGAGTCCCTGGGCCGTACTCACACAGCGTGGAGTCCTTGGGCCGTACTCACACAGCACAGTGTGGAGTCCTTGGGCCGTACTCACACAGCACAGTATGTAGTCCCTGGGCCGTACTCACACAGCACAGTGTGGAGTCCCTGGGCCGTACTCACACAGCACAGCGTGGAGTCCTGGGCTGTACTCACACAGCACAGTGTGGAGTCCCTGGGCCGTACTCACACAGCACAGTGTGGAGTCCTTGGCCGTACTCACACAGCGTGTGAGTCCCTGGGCCGTACTCACACAGCACAGCGTGGAGTCCCTGGGCCGTACTCACACAGCACAGCGTGGAGTCCCTGGGCCGTACTCACACGGCAGCACAGCGTGGAGCCACTCACACGGCGTGGAGTCCCTGGGCCGTACTCACACAGGCGTGGAGTCCCTGGGCCGCACATGGCGTGGAGTCCCTGGGCCGTACTCACACGGCGTGGAGTCCCTGGGCCGTACTCACACGGCGTGGAGTCCCTGGGCCGTACTCACACGGCGTGGAGTCCCTGGGCCGTACTCACAGCACAGCGTGGAGTCCCTGGGCCGGGCTCACACAGCACAGCGTGGAGTCCCTGGGCCGTACTCACACAGCACAGCGTGGAGTCCCTGGGCCGTACTCACACAGCACAGCGTGGAGTCCCTGGGCCGTACTCACACAGCACAGCGTGGAGTCCCTGGGCCGTACTCACACAGCACAGCGTGTAGTCCCTGGGCCGTACTCACACAGCGTGGAGTCCCTGGGCCGTACTCACACAGCACAGCGTGGAGTCCCTGGGCCGTACTCACACAGTGTGGAGTCCCTGGGCCGTACCCACACAGCACAGCATGGAGTCCCTGGGCCGTACTCACACAGCACAGCATGGAGTCCCTGGGCCGTACTCACACAGCACAGCGTGGAGTCCCTGGGCCGTCACACAGTGTGGAGTCACACAGCACAGTGTGGAGTCCCTGGGCCGTACTCACACAGCACAGCGTGGAGTCCTGGGCCGTACTCACACAGCACAGCGTGGAGTCCCTGGGCCGTACTCAGTCCCTGGGCAGCACAGCGTGGAGTCCCTGGGCCGTACTCACACGGCGTGGAGTCCCTGGGCCGTACTCACACGGCGTGGAGTCCCTGGGCCGTACTCACACGGCGTGGAGTCCCTGGGCCGTACTCACACGGCGTGGAGTCCCTGGGCCGTACTCACACGGCGTGGAGTCCCTGGGCCGTACTCACACGGCGTGGAGTCCCTGGGTCGTACTCACACAGCACAGCGTGGAGTCCCTGGGCTGTACTCACACAGCACAGCGTGGAGTCCCTGGGCCGTACTCACACAGCACAGCGTGGAGTCCATGGGCCGTACTCACACAGCACAGCGTGGAGTCCCTGGGCCGTACTCACACAGCACAGCGTGGAGTCCCTGGGCCGTACTCACACAGCACAGCGTGTAGTCCCTGGGCCGTACTCACACAGCGTGGAGTCCCTGGGCCGTACTCACACAGTACAGCATGGAGTCCCTGGGCCGTACTCACACAGCGCAGCATGTAGTCCCTGGGCCGTACTCACACAGTGTGGAGTCCCTGGGCCGTACCCACACAGCACAGCATGGAGTCCCTGGGCCGTACTCACACAGCACAGCATGGAGTCCCTGGGCCGTACTCACACAGTGTGGAGTCCCTGGGCTGTACTCACACAGTGTGGAGTCCCTGGGTCGTACTCACACAGCACAGCGTGGAGTCCCTGGGCCGTACTCACACGGCGTGGAGTCCCTGGGTCGTACTCACACGGCGTGGAGTCCCTGGGTCGTACTCACACGGCGTGGAGTCCCTGGGTCGTACTCACACGGCGTGGAGTCCCTGGGCCGTACTCACACGGCGTGGAGTCCCTGGGCCGTACTCACACGGCGTGGAGTCCCTGGGCCGTACTCACACGGCGTGGAGTCCCTGGGCCGTACTCACACGGCGTGGAGTCCCTGGGCCGTACTCACACGGCGTGGAGTCCCTGGGCCGTACTCACACGGCGTGGAGTCCCTGGGCCGTACTCACACGGCGTGGAGTCCCTGGGCCGTACTCACACGGCGTGGAGTCCCTGGGCCGTACTCACACGGCGTGGAGTCCCTGGGCCGTACTCACACGGCGTGGAGTCCCTGGGCCGTACTCACACGGCGTGGAGTCCCTGGGCCGTACTCACACGGCGTGGAGTCCCTGGGTCGTACTCACACGGCGTGGAGTCCCTGGGACGTACTCACACGGCGTGGAGTCCCTGGGCCGTACTCACACGGCGTGGAGTCCCTGGGCCGTACTCACACAGCGTGGAGTCCCTGGGCCGTACTCACACAGCGTGGAGTCCCTGGGCCGTACTCACACAGCGTGGAGTCCCTGGGCCGTACTCACACAGCGTGGAGTCCCTGGGCCGTACTCACACAGCGTGGAGTCCCTGGGCCGTACTCACACAGCGTGGAGTCCCTGGGCTGTACTCACACAGCACAGCGTGGAGTCCCTGGGCTGTACTCACACAGCACAGCGTGGAGTCCCTGGGCCGTACTCACACAGCACAGCATGTAGTCCCTGGGCCGTACTCACACAGTGTGGAGTCCCTGGGCCGTACCCACACAGCACAGCATGGAGTCCCTGGGCCGTACTCACACAGCACAGCATGGAGTCCCTGGGCCGTACTCACACAGCACAGCATGGAGTCCCTGGGCCGTACTCACACAGTGTGGAGTCCCTGGGCTGTACTCACACAGTGTGGAGTCCCTGGGTCGTACTCACACAGCACAGCGTGGAGTCTCTGGGTCGTACTCACACAGCGTGGAGTCCCTGGGTCGTACTCACACAGCGTGGAGTCCCTGGGCCGTACTCACACAGTACAGCATGGAGTCCCTGGGCCGTACTCACACAGCACAGCATGTAGTCCCTGGGCCGTACTCACACAGTGTGGAGTCCCTGGGCCGTACCCACACAGCACAGCATGGAGTCCCTGGGCCGTACTCACACAGCACAGCATGGAGTCCCTGGGCCGTACTCACACAGCACAGCATGGAGTCCCTGGGCCGTACTCACACAGCACAGCATGGAGTCCCTGGGCCGTACTCACACAGTGTGGAGTCCCTGGGCTGTACTCACACAGTGTGGAGTCCCTGGGTCGTACTCACACAGCACAGCGTGGAGTCTCTGGGTCGTACTCACACAGCGTGGAGTCCCTGGGTCGTACTCACACAGCGTGGAGTCCCTGGGCCGTACTCACACACGCCCAATTTTTCAGTTTTTGATTTGTTACAAAAAGTTTGAAACATCCAATAAATGTCGTTCCACTTCATGATTGTGTCCCACTTGTTGTTGTTTCTTCACAAAAAAATACAGTTTTATATCTTTATGTTTGAAGCCTGAAATGTGGCAAAAGGTCGCAAAGTTCAAGGGGGCCGAATACTTTCGCAAGGCACTGTATATAATGTATATAATATAAAATACCTATATAATATATATAATATATAATACCTATATAATATATAATACCTATATAATATATAATACCTACATAATATATATATAATATATAATACCTATATATAATACCTATAATATATAATACCTATATAATATATAATACCTATAATATATAATACACACATTATATATATATAATATATAATATCTACATAATATATAATATATACCTATATAATATCTACATAATATATATAATATACAATACCTATATAATATATATAATATATATTACCTACATAATATATAATACCTATATAATATATAATACCTATATAATATATAATACCTATATAATATATAATATCTACATAATATATATAAAATATAATACCTATATAACTTGACGCCATGTAATATTTGGCGCTACACGTGCAACGCAGCATTCCTAACCTCGCCCACAATGTCTGCTGTGTGGATCGAGCAGTCAACAAGTCAAGCAGTCATTTGAAAGAGTACGAAAATTTCAGCTAGACAACTCAAAAGGAGAAATCCACTAATGCCAAGATAATGGATTTCAATCAACCGTTCTCTGTCGTTGTCACGCCCTGGCCTTAGTTATCTGCGTTTTCTTTATTATTTTGGTTAGGCCAGGGTGTGACATGGGTGATTTATTGTGTTTTACCTTGTCTAGGGTTTTATTAGATTTATGGGGTTGTGTTCAGTGTAGTTGTCTAGGTAAGTCTATGGTTGCCTAGAGTGGTTCTCAATCAGAGGCAGGTGTTTTATTAGATTTATGGGGTTGTGTTCAGTGTAGTTGTCTAGGTAAGTCTATGGTTGCCTAGAGTGGTTCTCAATCAGAGGCAGGTGTTTATCGTTGTCTCTGATTGGGAACCATATTTAGGCAGCCATATTCTTTGGGTATTTGGTGGGTGGTTGTCTCCTGTGTCAGTGTTTGTGCCACACGGGACTGTTTTCGGGTTTTCACATTTATCGTTTTGTATTCTGTTCATGTAGTTTCTCTGATTAACTTCTTCGAGATAGGGGGCGCTCTTTTCATTTTGGGATAAAAAAAAAACGTTCCCGTTTTAAACAAGATATTTTGTCACGAAAAGATACTCGACTATGCATGTAATTGACAGCTTTGGAAAGAAAAATAACTTAACGTTTCCAAAACTGCAAAGATATTATATGTGAGTGCCCCAGAACTAATGCTACAGGCGAAACCAAGATGAAATTTCATACAGGAAATGGTCCAGATTTTGAATGCGCTGTGTTCCAATGTCTCCTTATATGGCTGTGAATGTGCCAGCAATGAGCCTGCACTTTCTGTCATTTCCCCAAGGTGTCTGCAGCATTGTGACGTATTTGTAGGCATATCAATGGAAGATTGACCATAAGAGACTACATTTACCAGGTGTCCGCCCAGTGTCCTCCGTCAAAATTATTGCGGAATCTCCAGCTCCATGCGCATTTCCATTTTCTTCAGAGGAGAAAGTCAACTGCCACGAATAATTTATCATCGATACATATGTGAAAAACACCTTGAGGATTGATTCTAAACAACGTTTGCCATGTTTCTGTCGATGTTATGGAGTTAATTTGGAAAAAAGTTTGCATTGTAATGACTTAATTTTCGGGGTTTTTCTTACCCAAATGTGATGAACAAAACGGAGCGATTTGTCCTACACAAATAATATTTTTGGAAAAACTGAACATTTGCTATCTAACAGAGTCTCCTCATTGAAAACATCTGAAGTTCTTCAAAGGTAAATGATTTTATTTTAATGCTTTTCTTGTTTTTGTGAAAATGTTGCATGCTGAATGCTAGGCTTACTGCTATGCTAGCTATCAATACTCTTACACAAATGCTTGTTTAGCTGTGGTTCAAAAGCATATTTTGAAAATCTGAGATGACAGTGTTGTTAACAAAAGGCTAAGCTTGAGAGCTAATATATTTATTTCATTTCATTTGCGATTTTGATGAATAGTTAATGTTGTTATGGTGAAGAACCATGAACTTTAACCACGCCGCATATTGGTCCTCCGATCCTTCTCGCCTCTCCTCTTCGGAGGAAGAGGAGGAAATCCCTTACAGTCGTGGATGTTGGTTTTCGCCAACTGGTCGAGCATCGGTACACACTACCAAATAGGCGCTATTTTTCAGATGTTGCCCTACCGGAGTTACACAGTGATAGCATCACTGCTAATAGCTTCATGACTGACATTTGGACCAGCGATATCAGCCCCATGAGCATGCGGAGTCTGACCGCACAGTGGGTCAGTCGTATTTCATGCTCATGAATGTGCTGGTTGTCATACCACTGCTGCCATTTCAATAGCATGTTGTGAACATGAAAACACGAGCTGGAGAAATAAACGGGTCGACTGCGTCTGCAGCAGACTGTCATGGCATTGAAAAGCCTGATCAACAAAACCACCAACACTGTGAACAAGCGATTTCATTTATATTCTCTCGTTACCATGCTCAATGCTAGGTACAAGGACCGCTACTTCTTTAACAGGCATTCTCTCTTTACGGTGTCCCCACCATGCTCAATGCTAGGTACAAGGACCGCTACTTCTTTAACAGGCATTCTCTCTTTACGGTGTCCCCACCATGCTCAATGCTAGGTACAAGGACCGCTACTTCTTTAACAGGCATTCTCTCTTTACGGTGTCGCCACCATGCTCAATGCTAGGTACAAGGACCGCTACTTCTTTAACAGGCATTCTCTTTACGTGTCTCCACCATGCTGGATGCTAGGTACAAGGACCGCTACTTCTTTAACAGGCATTCTCTCTTTACGGTGTCCCCACCATGCTCAATGCTAGGTACAAGGACCGCTACTTCTTTAACAGGCATTCTCTCTTTACGGTGTCCCCACCATGCTCAATGCTAGGTACAAGGACCGCTACTTCTTTAACAGGCATTCTCTCTTTACTGTGTCTCCACCATGCTGGATGCTAGGTACAAGAACCACTACTTTAACAGGCATTCTCTCTTTACTGTGTCTCCACCATGCTCGATGCTAGGTACAAGGACCACTACTTTAACAGGCATTCTCTCTTTACTGTGTCTCCACCATGCTGGATGCTAGGTACAAGGACCACTACTTTAACAGGCATTCTCTCTTTACTGTGTCTCCACCATGCTGGATGCTAGGTACAAGGACCACTACTTTAACAGGCATTCTCTCTTTACTGTGTCTCCACCATGCTCGATGAGAGTGGAAGACTCCTCTCGTCTTAAACATGTATTACACACATTGCATCTTCCCATTACAAGGAAGAATATTGAATAAACTTCATTTGAACGTACTTTACCTGTTGTCAACTGTTTGGTTTTTTTAAGGTCCTTATGTAGGACATAATCTGAGAAAAAATGTCCATAGAATAGTGTTGATAAGACCAGCTTTCAGTGTGCTGGCCTGTATATCGGTTAAATACCGATGCAATTCACGCATGTCAACAACACTTAACCGAAGCACAGACCTAAAGTCAGTGGTGTGAAGTATTTCAGTAAAAACCCTTTAAAGTACTACTTAAGTAAAAACACTGAAGTACTACTTAAGTAAAAACCCTTTAAAGTACTACTTAAGTAGGTTTTTTTGGGAGTATTTGTACTTTCATTCACTATTTACTTTTACTCCACTACGTCCCTAAAAAAATTAAGTACTTGATACATGTTGAATGCTTAGCAGGAAAATGGTCCAGTTCACGCACTTATCAAGAGAACATCCCTGGTCATCCCTACTGCCTCTGGTCTGGAGGACTCACTAAACAGAGAACATCTCTGGTCTGGAGGACTCACTAAACAGAGAACATCTCTGGTCTGGAGGACTCACTAAACAGAGAACATCCCTGGTCATCCCTACTGTCTCTGGTCTGGAGGACTCACTAAACAGTGAACATCTCTGGTCTGGAGGACTCACTAAACAGAGAACATGGTCTGGTCTGGAGGACTGTCTCTGGTCTGGAGGACTCACTAAACAGAGAACATCCCTGGTCATCCCTACTGCCTCTGATCTGGAGGACTCACTAAACAGAGAACATCTCTGGTCTGGAGGACTCACTAAACAGAGAACATCTCTGGTCTGGAGGACTCACTAAACAGAGAACATCTCTGGTCTGGAGGACTCACTAAACAGAGAACATCTCTGGTCTGGAGGACTCACTAAACAGAGAACATCTCTGGTCTGGAGGACTCATTAAACAGAGAACATCCCTGGTCATCCCTACTGTCTCTGGTCTGGAGGACTCACGAAACAGAGAACATCCCTGGTCATCTCTGGTCTGGTCTGGAGGACTCACTAAACAGAGAACATCCCTGGTCATCCCTCTGCCTCTGGTCTGGAGGACTCACTAAACAGAGAACATCACTGGTCATCCCTACTGCCTCTGGTCTGGAGGACTCACTAAACAGAGAACATCCCTGGTCATCCCTACTGCCTCTGGTCTGGAGGACTCACTAAACAGAGAACATCTCTGGTCTGGAGGACTCACTAAACAGAGAACATCTCTGGTCTGGAGGACTCATTAAACAGAGAACATCCCTGGTCATTCCTACTGTCTCTGGTCTGGAGGACTTACTAAACAGAGAACATCTCTGGTCTGGAGGACTCACTAAACAGAGAACATCTCTGGTCTGGAGGACTCACTAAACAGAGAACATCACTGGTCATCCCTACTGCCTCTGGTCTGGAGGACTCACTAAACAGAGAACATCTCTGGTCTGGAGGACTCACTAAACAGAGAACATCCCTGGTCATCCCTACTGCCTCTGGTCTGGAGGACTCACTAAACACAAATGCTTCATTTGTTAATTATGTCTGAGTGTGCACCTGGCTATCCATAAAATGTATAAACAAGAAAATGGTGCAGTTTGCTTTGCTTAATATAAGGAATTTGAGATTGTTTACACTTTTACTTTTGATACTTAAGTATATTTAGAACAAAAATACTTTTACTCAAGTAGTGTTTTACAGGGTGACTTTTACTTGAGTAACTTTCTATTAAGGCATCTATACTTTTACTCAAGTATGACAATTGGGTACTTTCCCTCTACTGCCTAAAGTTGTCCCACTGCGATCAGCCGGCGAATTTCACAAGCACATCCAACTTATTTTGAGGGAACCTGCTTCAATTGATGGGGCTCCCAAGTGGCGCAGCGGTCTAAGGCACTGGATCTCAGTGCTGTAGGCGTCAGACACCCTGGTTCGAATCCAGGCTGTATCACAACCGGCCCCGGGAGTACTATAGGGCGGCGCATAAATTGGCCCAGCTTTGTCCGGGTTTGGCCCAGCTTCGTCCGGGTTTGGCCCAGCTTCGTCCGGGTTTGGCCCAGCTTCGTCCGGGTTTGGCCGGTGCATGCCATAATTGTAAATAAGAATTAGTTCTTAACTGCCTTGCCTAGTTAAATAAAGGCTCAATTAAAAACATGTTTCCACATTGTGCATCACATGAGACGCATTAGGAGATGGAAAATACAAGTGACAGAGCCAAAACAGATGAGTAAACAACACTTTACTGTGTATATTTGTTCTCCTCCACCATCCCGGTAAAAGCACTGGTCAAGTCAAATATCCTTTTCTTCAACAATCTACTGGTAGACTATTTTACAGCGAGCACCTTTAGGACTGTTACCATGGCTAATCAGTCTGATATGTAATAAGCAAGGCACATTTTCGGTTAACATTTTGTGTGTGTATGACAACAAAAGGAGGGGGGTATTTACTGCCCCCCACGGAGAGAGAAAAGACAAGCAATTTGTTACATTCCTTCAAAACGAAACAGGAGGGGGGGGATATTTGAGGAGGGGGGGGGGGATATTTCACAAAATGTATCACTAGACTGACTTGGTGAGAGTCCAGAGGAACTCAGCATCAGTGTTTCTCTGGAGGTCTGTCAGTTGCACACCGCTGTTGGGGAAACGGGACACCGCTGTTGGGGAAACGGCACACCGCTGTTGGGGAAACGGGACACCGCTGTTGGGGAAACGGGACACCGCTGTTGGGGAAACGGGACACCGCTGTTGGGGAAACGGGACACCGCTGGAAACGGGACACCGCTGTTGGGGAAACGGGACACCGCTGTTGGGGAAACGGCACACCGCTGTTGGGGAAACGGGACACCGCTGTTGGGGAAACGGGACACCGCTGTTGGGGAAACGGGACACCGCTGTTGGGGAAACGGGACACCGCTGTTGGGGAAACGGGACACCGCTGTTGGGGAAACGGGACACCGCTGTTGGGGAAACGGGACACCGCTGTTGGGGAAACGGGACACCGCTGTTGTAACGTTGCAGCTTTGCCACCGAGCGACATTGCATCAAAGCAACCATATACCGTGCAGAAAGAAAGCTGACTTCAAAGTCACTGATATAAGGGAGAATTACGTGAAACCAATTAGTTTACCTTTTGTCATTTATATATATTTAGGTAAGTGTGATTCAGGATGAACAACCAAACAAACAGTTAACTAGCCACGGAGAGGGTGTCTGAAAACATTGTGTCCACTGGTGTAGATAGATAAATGGTTTCTAGTCTTGGAAGATCAGCGCGATTGAAATCGGTGAACTTCAGTCTCTGAACAACAAGCACAGTCAGAAATACTACATATTCCCCGGTGCACAATGCATTTGTTACATTTGTTGCAACAAACAAACCAAAAAAAAAAGCACTGTATATCTGCCAAGGCCCTTAAAACGACTGGTGAAAATGGGCCAATAATTGCAAAGGAACAACTTAGGAAGTAAAGTGTGAAGGTATAACATTTCTATGTAGCTGGCAGTGTGGTCGGCAGCCTCGCATAGGAGGCTAACCAAGCTAATCAATACTGCATCACACAACCGAGATTGAATCACTCACGAAATGTGGGCACGAATTTCACACCAACAAACCACACACGCACACAGCAAAAACGACCAAAGCCCACAGGTGTACTTACGACGTGTAACTTTCCGTCGCTTGTGTTGTGTTAAATCCCGTGTGTTAAACCCGGTCTGACCTTCCGTTGAGGGGAAACAGACATACCGCTAGCTGACTGTGCTGCCGCCATGTTCCTCCGACTGCTCTGTGCTGCTGGCTGGCTGCTTGTTTATCTCGCTAACAAGCCTTCACCCCACACACACACTACTATACACACACACACACTACCACACACACACACTACTATACACACACACTACCACTACTATACACACACTACCACTACTATACACACACACACTACCACTACTATACACACACTACCACTACTATACACACACTACCACACACACACACTACCACACACACACACACACACACTACCACTACTATACACACACTACCACTACTATACACACACTACCACTACACACACACTACCACACACACACACTACCACTACTATACACACTACCACACTACCACACACACACTACCACTACTATACACACACTACCACACACACACACACACTACCACTACTATACACACACTACCACTACTATACACACACACTACCCCACACACACACACACACACACACACACACACACACACACACACACACACACACACTACTATACACACACACACACACTACCACTACTATACACACACTACCACACACACACACTACCACTACTATACACACACTACCACACACACACACACTACCACTATACACACACACACACTACCACTACCACACACACACTACCACTACTATACACACACACACTACCACACACACACACTACCACACACACACTACCACTACTATACACACACACACTACCACTACTATACACACACTACCACACACACACACACACACACACACACTACCACTACTATACACACACTACCACTACCATACACACACTACCACACACACACTACCATACACACACACTACCACTACTACACACACACACACACTACCACTACTATACACACACACACTACCACACACACACTACCACTACTATACACACACTACACACACACACTACCACACACACACACACACACACTACCACTACCATACACACACTACCACACACACACTACCACTACTACACACACACTACCACTACCATACACACACACACACTACACTACCACACTACTACACACACACACTACCACACACACTACCACTACCATACACACACACACACTACCATACACACACTACCACACACACACTACCACTACCATACACACACACACACTACCACACACACACTACCACACACACACACACTACCATACACACACACACTACCACACACACACACTACCACACACACACACTACCATACACACACACACACTACCATACACACACACTACCACTACTATACACACACTACCATAGAGAGGAGCACCTGGATTAGCGGGGTCTCTCTCTGGTATGGAACACTGCCCTGCCTCGACATAACCAAGCAGCAACAACCTGTCCAGTGTATGATATAGCAAGGAGAAACAGCGTGAAGTTACTTTCATCAAGGGAGGATAGGATACAAATACGTAGTTCTTTGATAGGCTAACGTGACAGTAGCCATAGCCTATCATATGAACCTGAACCAATAACCTATGTAGACTAAACACATATTGAGTTATTGGCCTAAAAGGTGCTTATTGCACGTTACTTTATCCATCAGAATGTTGTTTTTTTCTATAAAAGTCATTCATAAATAGAACATTGAATTAAATTAATATACAATGTACATTAATTTATTATTTATAATACGTAGCGATTGTGGATAGTTTGATTAGTAACATGGAGTACACATATCAGCAATGATCATTGCTGTAGATGAAGGTTGGGTCACAAATGACACCCTATATTGCCTGTGTAGTTCACTACTTTTGACCAAAGCCCCATGGGAATGCAGTGCCATCTGGGATGGAGCAAAAGGGAAGAGCTGAACAAAGCAGAAAGAACCAAGAGAGAATTCTAGAACCTGACTCATGACATGGTCTCAGAGTGAGCTAACACACACACACACACACGCACACTCACACACACGCACACACACTCACACACACACACACACACACACACACGCACACACACACACACGCACACACACACACGCACACACGCTCACACACGCACACACGCTCACACACACACACACACACACGCTCACACACACACACACACGCTAACACACACACACACATACGCTAACACACACACACACACACGCTAACACACACACACACGCTAACACACACACACACACGCTAACACACACACACACACGCTAACACACGCTAACGCACACACGCTAACACACACACGCTAACACACACACACGCTAACACACACACACGCTAACACACACACACACACACACACACACGCTAACACACACACGCTAACACACACACACACACACACACGCTAACACGCACACACACACACACGCATGCTAACACGCACACACACGCACACGCACGCTAACAACACACACACACACATGCACGCTAACACACACGCACACGCACACACACGCACGCACGCACACTAACACACACGCACGCTAACACGCACACGCACGTTAACACACGCACGCTAACACACACCCACACGTTAACACACTCGCACACACACGCGACAGCCCAGAGACATAAATTACTCTGAATGATACTTAATAATCAACACATATACTACTGCAGTAGTCATAACATGAATAGGCAGATCAGGTGAGCAATAATTTGTTTTGTCGTAGACACACAATACACATGTTGGTCACGGTCCAACAAAATGCCACGTGCATGTTCCCTCTCACTCATTTTTATTTATTTATTTGAAATGTAACATTTGTTTAACTAGGCAAGTCAGTTAAGAACAAATTCTTATTTCCAATGGCAGCCTAGGAACAGTGGGGTTAACTGCCTTGTTCAGGGGCAGAACGACAAATTTGTACCTTGTCAGCTCCGGGATTTGATCTTGCAACCTTTCGGTTACTAGAGCAAAATGCTCTAACCACTAGGCTACGCTGGATATGCAGAGGTACAAGGTACTGTATTTGAGGTAGATATTTGCCTGAAGGCAGGGTAAAGTGACTAGGCATCAGGATAGATAATAATAAGGTATTTGAGGTAGATATTTGCCTGAAGGCAGGGTAAAGTGACTAGGCATCAGGATAGAATATAATAAGGTATTTGAGGTAGATGTGTACCTGAAGGCAGGGTAAAGTGACTAGGCATCAGGATAGAATATAATAAGGTATTTGAGGTAGATGTGTACCTGAAGGTAAAGTGACTAGGCATCAGGATAGAATATAATAAGGTATTTCAGGTAGATGTGTACCTGAAGGTAAAGTGACTAGGCATCAGGATAGATAATAATAAGGTATTTGAGGTAGATATTTGCCTGAAGGCAGGGTAAAGTGACTAGGCATCAGGATAGATAATAAGGTATTTCAGGTAGATGTGTACCTGAAGGTAAAGTGACTAGGCATCAGGATAGATAATAAGGTATTTCAGGTAGACGTGTACCTGAAGGCAGGGTAAAGTGACTAGGCATCAGGATAGATAATAAGGTATTTCAGGTAGATGTGTACCTGAAGGTAAAGTGACTAGGCATCAGGATAGATAATAAGGTATTTGAGGTAGACGTGTACCTGAAGGCAGGGTAAAGTGACTAGGCATCAGGATAGATAATAATAAGGTATTTCAGGTAGACGTGTACCTGAAGGTAAAGTGACTAGGCATCAGGATAGATAATAATAAGGTATTTCAGGTAGACGTGTACCTGAAGGCAGGGTAAAGTGACTAGGCATCAGGATAGATAATAATAAGGTATTTCAGGTAGACGTGTACCTGAAGGCAAGGTAAAGTGACTAGGCATCAGGATAGATAATAAGGTATTTCAGGTAGATGTGTACCTGAAGGCAGGGTAAAGTGACTAGGCATCAGGATAGATAATAAGGTATTTCAGGTAGATGTGTACCTGAAGGTAAAGTGACTAGGCATCAGGATAGAATATAATAAGGTATTTCAGGTAGACGTGTACCTGAAGGCAGGGTAAAGTGACTAGGCATCAGGATAGATAATAATAAGGTATTTCAGGTAGACGTGTACCTGAAGGCAGGGTAAAGTGACTAGGCATCAGGATAGAATATAATAAGGTATTTCAGGTAGACGTGTACCTGAAGGCAGGGTAAAGTGACTAGGCATCAATGAAACACAGTCAGTATCATACAGCAGACTAGAACTTGGACAGGAAACAGCAAAAAGATTCTTCTTCCTTTCCTTCGATAGCAGGAGAATAACAACGCAAGCGAGCGTATGAGGAAATCTGTCCAATCAGATTCCAGCTATACGCAAACTTGTATGTTGAAACATTATATATCATGTTATTATATTAAGTAATTGCTACATTACATATCGACAAATAATGCATCCCAAAAAATGGCACCCAATTCCCTGTATAGATCATTACTTTTGGTCAGGGTCCATAGGGTTCTGGTCAGGAGGGTCCATAGGGTTCTGGTCAGGAGGGTCCATAGGGTTCTGGTCAGGAGGGTCCATAGGGTTCTGGTCAGGAGGGTCCATAGGGTTCTGGTCAGGAGGGTCCATAGGGTTCTGGTCAGGAGGGTCCATAGGGTTCTGGTCAGGAGGGTCCATAGGGTTCTGGTCAGGAGGGTCCATAGGGTTCTGGTCAGAAGGGTCCATAGGGTTCTGGTCAGAAGGGTCCATAGGGTTCTGGTCAGGAGGGTCCATAGGGTTCTGGTCAGGAGGGTCCATAGGGTTCTGGTCAGGAGGGTCCATAGGGTTCTGGTCAGGAGGGTCCATAGGGTTCTGGTCAGGATGGTCCATAGGGTTCTGGTCAGGATGGTCCATAGGGTTCTGGTCAGGGTCCATAGGGTTCTGGTCAGGAGGGTCCATAGGGTTCTGGTCAGGAGGGTCCATAGGGTTCTGGTCAGGGTCCATAGGGTTCTGGTCAAGATGGTCCATAGGGTTCTGGTCAGGGTCCATAGGGTTCTGGTCAGGGTCCATAGGGTTCTGGTCAGGAGGGTCCATAGGGTTCTGGTCAGGGTCCATAGGGTTCTGGTCAGGAGGGTCCATAGGGTTCTGGTCAGGAGGGTCCATAGGGTTCTGGTCAGGAGGGTCCATAGGGTTCTGGTCAGGGTCCATAGGGTTCTGGTCAGGAGGGTCCATAGGGTTCTGGTCAGGAGGGTCCATAGGGTTCTGGTCAGGAGGGTCCATAGGGTTCTGGTCAGGGTCCATAGGGTTCTGGTCAGGAGGGTCCATAAGGTTCTGGTCAGGAGGGTCCATAAGGTTCTGGTCAGGAGGGTCCATAGGGTTCTGGTCAGGGTCCATAGGGTTCTGGTCAGGGTCCATAGGGTTCTGGTCAGGAGGGTCCATAGGGTTCTGGTCAGGGTCCATAGGGTTCTGGTCAGGGTCCATAGGGTTCTGGTCAGGGTCCATAAGGTTCTGGTCAGGGTCCATAGGGCTCAAGTCAAAAGTAGTGCACTATGTAAGGAATAGGGTTCCATGTGAGACTTCACGGTGGTCTGCAGGGGACGAGTGTAGAAATGAGGGTAAAGGAATGTTTGTCAGTGGAGAACAATGTCCCCGGCTCCGGTGGCTAAGTAGGTTACCTCTGCTGCTCCTAAAAGTTCTGGTCTACTTCAAACATTCTCGCTGAATCAGCTTTCTACAGGTTTCAACTGTTTAATGAAATTATTTCAACCTAGAGGTCTTCTGTCCTGTATAGTGTCAACAATCTCAAAACCTTTGATATGATACACAATATTAAGACATTAGGTTAACATAACTCCTGTGATAGCTCACAAATTAAATATTAATTTGCATAACTGACCATTCTACAATGATCTTTTAAAAAACACGTGACTTTTTAAACCACAGACGGATAATTCTATATTTCAGTTCACTGTAAAATTGCATATCAATATTTTAACAGTTTGTGTGAAGCGTAGCACCACCATGTGGTCCTTACATGGAATTATTTTAACCTAGTTTCAACTCATGAACTTTGACCTCTACATTTTACGTTTACATTTTAGTCATTTAGCTGACAATCTTATACAAGGCCTGTCATGCCAAATCCTGTTTTGGAAGTTCTAACGACAGCCCTAGCAACGGAAGCTAGAACTCATGGAATCCCATTGTGACACGGGGGGGCGTGGTATCCCATTGTGACACGGGGGGGGCGTGGTATCCCATTGTGACACGGGGGGGCGTGGTTTACCAAAAGCATCTTAAAGGCTAAGTTTATCGTTAGTACCTTCGTAGCCGCATTGTTAAATCTCAGAGCTGTTTTATTCAACCCCATCAGTCCCGAAACCCAGCTTTTCATTATCTTTCATTTATCTGCCCTTATATTTAACCTCACAATTAAGTGTTTTACAATGTTATTTTCTGGACAACCAGGGCTACAAGTAGAACACAAAGCAATTTGACATAGTTGCATTAATTTTTTTTTTTTTTACAAATCTTTTAAAAATGTGGTCTGCCATAGAAAAAAACATTAAAATGCATCTATATGGATGCTTTGAGTAAATAAATAGTTTGCTCACTCGGAAATTACTATCCATGACCAGAGACAAATGTGAAGAGTTTGGAATTTGTGACAGCAATTAAGTGAGCTTATTACAGTATTATAGACATTATGTCCTGTAGGGCGGCGCACAATTGGCCCAGCGTCGACTGGGTTTAACCAGTGTAGGCCTTTATTGTAAATAAGAATTTGTTCTTAACTGACTTGCCTTGTTAAACAAAAGGTTAATTAAAGGATGCATAAATATATATATATATATATATATATATGAATCACAGACAGTGTCACCAGCAAACAACCCCCACCTCCATGCTTCACGGTTGGAACCACACATGCTGAGATCATCCGTTCACCTACAAAGACACGGCGGATGGAACCAGAAATCTCTCATTTGGACTCATCAGACCAAAGGACAGATTTCCACCGGTCTAATGTCCATTGCTCATGTTTCTTGGCCCAAGCAAGTCTGTTCTTCTTATTGGTGTCCTTTAGTAGTGGTTTCTTTGCAGCAATTCGACCATGAAGGCTTGATTCATGCAGTCCCTCTGAACAGTTGATGTTGAGATGTGTCTGTTACTTGAACTCTGTGAAGCATTTATTTGGCCTGCAATCTGAGGCTGGTAACTAATGAATTGATCCTCTGCAACAGAGGTAACTCTGGGTCTTCCTGTCCTGGTCCTCATGAGAGCCAGTTTCATCACATCTTGATGGTTTTTGAGACAGCACTTGAAAACACGTTCAAAGTTCTTGAAATTTTCCAGATTGATTTAAAAGTAATGGATTTTCATTTCCCTTTGCTTATTTGAGCTGTTCTTGCCATAATATGGACTTGATATTTTACCAAATAAGGCTATCTTCTGTATAGAGCAACTTACAGGAGCAATTAAGGTTAAGTGCCTTGCTCAATGGGCACCGACAGATTTTTCACCTAGTCGACCCCAGGTATCGAACCAGCAACCAGTCTCCTCACCTCTAGCTGACGTGTCATTGGGATCGTTGAGGTAGTAAAATTCATTATAATTTGTATTTTCACACAATTACATTTTTGGTCATTTAACATCTTATTAATTTAGCATCTTATTAATTTAGCATCTTATTAATTTAACATCTTATTAATTTAGCATCTTATTAATTTAGCATCTTATTCAGTCCGTTCATTTATTATTTATTTTACCTTTATTTAACCAGGCATCTTATTAATTTAACATCTTATTTTAATTTAGCATCTTATTAATTTAGCATGGGTTAATGGTCTGGGAACAGTGGGTTAACTGGTTAGGAACTGGGTTAACTGGTCTAGGAACAGTGGGTTAATTTGGGAACTTATTAATTTAACTGGTTAGGAACATGGGTTAACTGGTTAGGAACAGTGGGTTAACTTTAGGAACTTAGGTTAACTGGTCTAGGAACTTAGGTTAACTTTAGGAACATGGGTTAACTGGTTAGGAACAGTGGGTTAACTGGTTAGGAACAGTGGGTTAACTTTATTATTTATGGGTTAACTGGTCTAGGAACAGTGGGTTAACTGGTCAGGAACAGTGGGTTAACTGGTCTAGGAACAGTGGGTTAACTGGTCTAGGAACAGTGGGTTAACTGGTCTAGGAACAGTGGGTTAACTGGTCTAGGAACAGTGGGTTAACTGGTCTAGGAACAGTGGGTTAACTGGTCTAGGAACAGTGGGTTAACTGGTCTAGGAACAGTGGGTTAACTGGTCTAGGAACAGTGGGTTAACTGGCTGTTCAGGGGCAGAACGACCTTGTCACAGAGGATTGAACTTGCAACCTTCCGGTTACTAGTCCAACACTAACCACTAGGCTACCCTGCCTCCCCTACACACTAACCACTAGGCTACCCTGCCTCCCCTACACACTAACCACTAGGCTACCCTGCCTCCCCTACACTCTAACCACTAGGCTACCCTGCCTCCCCTACACTCTAACCACTAGGCTACCCTGCCTCCCCTACACTCTAACCACTAGGCTACCCTGCCTCCCCTACACTCTAACCACTAGGCTACCCTGACTCCCCTACACTCTAACCACTAGGCTACCTGCCACCTCTACACTCTAACCACTAGGCTACCCTACCGCCCCATTCAACTAATAGATAAGACAACCACATCGCAGTCAAACATTATATAACTTCACTATATTTCTACAAATAGCATCTTAGTTTAATAACAATTTGACACGTTTCTTTTGTGTAAATAATGTTTAATGGCAACGAGTTGAACAACAGTAAAGCGCCAGGGTGGGTTTTATGCCCTGTGTCATGAGGAGAACTAGCATTTGGCACGTTCAGTTAAAATTTTAAAAAGGGCATAAAAACAGAACAACGAAACATTTCTTTATCCATAATGTCTTCAACAACAAAATTATATTCTCGTGGACATGTTCAAAGGAGACATAAATACAATGTCTACATCCCCAATGGCATCCTAATTGTCTTTATATAGTGCACTACTTCACACCTGAGTCCTAGTCAAAAAGTGGTGCACTAGATAGGGAAATGGGGTGCCATTTAGCTCACAGCCCTTCATGTAGATCTGAAGAGAGATAATATAATACAGGGAACATATCCTGTCAGGTCCTGGTTTCTAGATTATCTCTAAAAACAACATAACTCCACAGTTCTATCCCAAATGACACACACATACATATACAATATATATATACATATACATATATACATATATATAGGCAGTGGTCATGGCACCCTATTCCCTATATAGTGTACAGAGACAATGGGCTGAGGTCATAAATAGTGAACTAATATATATATATATATATATGTGTGTGTGTGTGTATGTATGTATGTATGTATGTATGTGTGCGTGCGTGTATGTATGTATGTGTGTGTGCGTGCGTGCATGTATGTATGTATGTATGTATGCGTGTGTATGTATGCGTGTGTGTATGTATGCGTGTATGTATGCGTGTGTGTATGTATGCGTGTATGTATGTGTGTGTGTGTGCGTGTATCCGTGTGCGTGTATCCATGTATCCGTGTATCCGTGTATCCGTGTATGTGTGTATGTATGCATGTATGTATGTATGTATGCATGCATGTATGTATGTATCCATGCATGTATGCATGCATGTATGTATGTATCCATGCATGTATGCATGCATGTATGTATCCATGCATGTATGTATCCATGCATGTATGTATCCATGCATGTATGTATGTATGTATGTATGTATGTATGTATGTATGTATGTATGTATGCATGTATGTATGTATGTATCCATGCATGCATGCATGCATGCATGTATGTATGTATCCGTGCGTGCGTGCGCATGCATGTATGGAATAGGGTGTCATTTAGGATGCACATCAATAATAGCTTCCTCCCTCCACATAGAGTGACCACTGATCCTACACCATTGGCTGGATTGGGGTAAACGGCCCTGTCCAACCACGTTAGATCAGCGATTGCTTCAGGGAAGAAAAGACCACAGGAAGGATGCATATTAAACAGAGACGTAAAACAGGCACCAACGCAAAAGGCTTGAAAAGCAAATTAAAACTCTAAATTCTCTAGAATGGCTTCCTATCCTTGTTCCCTGTCCTGCGTTCTCACTGCCAGTGTCCTGAGAGAATGTCTGGGACTCAGATGGAACCCCATTCCTTCTGTAGTGCACTACTTTTGACCACGACCAATACAAAAGTGGAGCACTATATTGGGAATAAGAATGGCATTTGAGACACACAAACTGGTAGGTTAAAGCACTGTGGTGGGAAAGCAATGAATCCCATCCAGTCTAGTAACCCTTGTGTTGATGAAGGAAAGGAAACAAGGGGGAATGAAGCCGTTTCAACTACTGGTAAAGAAAAGAAGAAGGATGTAACTAAACCTCTGATACAGACTGAGGGAAAGTAGGCAGGTGCATGGAGTTTCTCTGCTAGTGATTCCAAACAGATGGGAATGAATTCAAGAAGCCCGTTTTGTTAAAGAAACAGAATGTCATACAGTCTGATAAATGAAAATGTTGGAAGAAAAAAAAAAATGGCATATGAAATGTTTGACTTTAGAAACTGAAAACACTGATTTCTTTTTCTTCTCCATCATTCCTGAAATTTTAAAACTGTACAAAACAATCTGTATCAATAGGCACTTAAATAAGTTATATATATATATTTTTTTATTATTATTTTCTTTTTCTGTAGTAATGGCACGTGACGATAATGGGAGGAAAAAAAAAAAACATCGGGATCACTTGAGATTGGCAAGGAGCAGATAAAGCAGAGATGCATTGTGGAGTTTGTAGTCCTACTGGGAGGAGCTGTAGTCCTTCAGATGATAAGATCTAGGTTGAAGTTTCACCATACTGCTTATACCAATTCAATACATTTTGATCTCCAGAAGTGCTTAGGGGGGCCAGGGTTCCCCAACTGGAGGCCCATGGGCCATTCCCCAAGTTGACCGAAAAAAATGTAAAAAAAAGTTTTTATTTGTATTTTTTTAGTGTTGGACATAAGACTAGAGACACCAGCCAATCAGCTCCAAGTCATTTTACATTTTAGAAATAATGTTCCACAGTGATTGTCTACGAACGTAAAATTATTATATTTTAGTCAAATATTACATCTGTTTGGGCTTCTTTGAGGTCAATTTGCAGTCTACTAATGATTTGTAATTATGTTCCGGCCCCCTGACCAGACCATCCGCTCAAGAAGAAAAAAAATAATGGCCTGCGGCTGAAAACTAGTTGATGGTCCCTGGTATAGGGTCTAGGGGTGGATTTGGGATTGGGCTGTTGACAACAGCTAGAGCAGTGGCATGAGAAGGCTGGATGCAGCATGAGGGGGACAGGATATAGGGGAGTCTTTTTGGGGTGGGTAGGGGTTGGAGGGGGACAGGATATAGGGGAGTCTTTTTGGGGTGGGTAGGGGTTGGAGGGGGACAGGGATATAGGAGAGTCTTTTTGGGGTGGGTAGGGGTTGGAGCGGTTGAGGGGGACAGGATATAAGGGAGTCTTTTTGGGGTGGGTAGGTGTTGGAGGGGTTGAGGAGGACAGGATATAAGGGAGTCTTTTTGGGGTGGGTAGGGGTTGGAGGGGACTTTATGAGGACTTCTCTTTCTTTGATCTCGGCGAATCAGCTCCGTTGGAACTTACTCCGTTCACTCCATTGGCTGCAAACGACAGAGAAGGAAGTGAAGGTACATGGAGCAAGAGAGAGAAAAAAAACCAGTATAATGACATTTTACTCACTTGAATCTGAAAAACTACAATAACTTCATTAAAACAAAATATGTATACAATATAAAAGCAATATAAAAATATAAATATACTTCCCCCAGACATATTCTTTCACATTATTAATGTGTATTTTCTAGCATTCTAGTATAGTGTCGCTTCCTGGGCTATATAGTGTCGCTTCCTGGGCTATATAGTGTCGCTTCCTGGGCTATATAGTGTCGCTTCCTGGGCTATATAGTGTCGCTTCCTGGGCTATATAGTGTCGCTTCCTGGGCTATATAGTGTCGCTTCCTGGGCTATATAGTGTCGCTTCCTGGGCTATATAGTGTCGCTTCCTGGGCTATATAGTGTCGCTTCCTGGGCTATATAGTGTCGCTTCCTGGGCTATATAGTGTCGCTTCCTGGGCTATATAGTGTCGCTTCCTGGGCTATATAGTGTCGCTTCCTGGGCTATATAGTGTCGCTTCCTGGGCTATATAGTGTCGCTTCCTGGGCTATATAGTGTCGCTTCCTGGGCTATATAGTGTCGCTTCCTGGGCTATATAGTGTCGCTTCCTGGGCTATATAGTGTCGCTTCCTGGGCTATATAGTGTCGCTTCCTGGGCTATATAGTGTCGCTTCCAGGGTTATATAGTGTCGCTTCCAGGGTTATATAGTGTCGCTTCCAGGGTTATATAGTGTCGCTTCCTGGGTTTCTGCAACTATCCTCTGGTATGTAGTTCTGCTCACCTTTGTCTTTCTTGGACTTGCTCTTGGGAGCTTGGGTCTTCTTGGGTTTCACGGGCTGGGCCTGGGCCTGCTCTCTCCACCTCCTCAGCTGGAAGTTGATGAACTTCCACATCATGAAGGCCTGAGTCACACAGATGGTCGCCAGCACAGTGATCCTTTGGGGAAGGATATAAAAATAAAAATAAAGTGTTAGCCACACCTAAAGTATGAAGTGGTTGATTCATGAAGTGGTTGATTCATAAAGTGGTTGATTCATAAAGTGGTTGATTCATAAAGTGGTTGATTCATAAAGTGGTTGATTCATAAAGTGGTTGATTCATAAAGTGGTTGATTCATAAAGTGGTTGATTCATAAAGTGGTTGATTCATAAAGTGGTTGATTCATAAAGTGGTTGATTCATAAAGTGGTTGATTCATAAAGTGGTTGATTCATAAAGTGGTTGATTCATAAAGTGGTTGATTCATAAAGTGGTTGATTCATAAAGTGGTTGATTCATAAAGTGGTTGATTCATAAAGTGGTTGATTCATAAAGTGGTTGATTCATAAAGTGGTTGATTCATTTATGTGGTTTCACAGCAATTCACAAATTAAACAGCTTGGCCAACTTCCACCACAACCAAGGACAAATGTCTCTGGTGTTTTGATCCAGCAGTAGAGTGCAATGCACCGTGCACGTGAAATGCAATGCACTGTGCACGTGAAATGCAATGCACCGTGCACGTGAAATGCAATGCACCGTGCACGTGAAATGCAATGCACCGTGCACGTGAAATGCAATGCACCGTGCACGTGAAATGCAATGCACCGTGCACGTGAAATGCAATGCACATGTCAGACAGTGTGAGGTTACAGTCTTGCATTGCGCCCATCTGCGGTTCATATTGCTCAGTCTCGGTCTAGTCAAGTCACACACACACACACACTCACTCTCACTCTCTTACCGAACAAAGAGCACGTTGAAGTTTCCGATAGCCAGGTCCAGTACCTGTTGATCAGCGTTGGCCAGGCCGAAACCCACAGTCAGGACAGACAGGGACAGGGTGAGCAGCCGTCCAAGAACAAACAGTACTGCCCAGACAGTAAACCTAGGAGAGAGACACACACACACACACACACACACACATACGTTAGATGCCCATAACATCTATTGCCTCCCTTCGTTCTCCATCTTCTTTCTCCAATTGATATAAACACTATCATTACTCAAGACCTTAAAAGAGAGTGTAGCTTAGCTAGACCAACTTCCTTGTCTAAAATGCTGAAATGGCATCTTGTAAGGGCTTTGACGTATGCTGTGTGTCCTCAACTGACCCAGTCGGTCTTGTGTGTGTGTGTGTGTGTGTGTGTGTGTGTGTGTGTGTGTGTGTGTGTGTTCACCCAGTCTGCCTCTTCTCGTTGCTGAAGTAGACCAGGCGGGACACGTGGAAGAGAAGCTCTACGAAGCAGTGCAACACCAGCAGGACCAGAGCCAGACGATTCAGACTGGAAGGCAACAAAATGGACGCCGTTAGACGCTTCATAGAGAAGTAGCTATCACCATGATCTATTTTTGTAAGTTAAAAAAGGCCCAAGAAAGCACCAAAAAGTAGATAAAGTATTGGGACATACTGAAGCTACTAAGTTCAGCTAAGGTTGAGCGTGGGAGAAGGCGTGGGAGAAGGCGTGGGAGCAACCCACGGTAACGTTGCCGTGAACCCGCGGTAACGTTGCCGTGAACCCGCGGTAACGTTGACGTGAACCCGCGGTAACGTTGACGTGAACCCGCAGTAACGTTGACGTGAACCCGCAGTAACGTTGACGTGAACCCGCAGTAACGTTGACGTGAACCCGCAGTAACGTTGACGTGAACCCGCAGTAACGTTGACGTGAACCCGCAGTAACGTTGACGTGAACCAGGTCTTACTTGAGGATGTAGGCTCCTGCGATGTGGACCAAGTACAGAGCGATATACACCAGCTGACGAGGAATATCCTCCTACACAACACACACACACACACACACACACACACACACGATGTCAGTAAAATACTCACTCTGTTAGTGAGCTTAATGGCCTCAAGCAAATGTTTGAAATTATGATTTTTTTTTTTTAAACAATGTTAATGTATGGAAATCAAACACGAAATGCCTAGTCATTCTAGTTCAGTTCAGTAACTTCACACACTCTCACACACTCTCACACACTCTCACACTCACCTTCTTGGTCTTCTGAAAGTAGAGCTCGGGCAGAGCGTGAAGCCAGTAGCCCATCTGACAGATGAAAAAGAACTTCATTTGAAACCTACAAGCAGGACGAACAAAACACCAAGTCTGTCAATTATTTACCAGAAACCTTTCTCCAGAGCAACTTACAATCAGTGCATTCAACTAAGCTAGGTAGATCACAGTGAGTCAACCTTTCTCCTCAAAAACGTAGCTATCATTTGCAATCAAATATCTCAGAATAATTCAAAATCACGAATCATATTGTTTTAGAAACAAAAATGGGACATAGGATGAGTAATGCGGACTAAAGACTCCTTCCATACGAGAGTCAGTAACTAACCCTAACCCTGTATGTTTAAACAAACCCAGCTACTTCCCTTAACAAAAACACCACCAGATGACATTAGTTTACATATGGAACTGAGAACCAAGAAGGGGGTGGCAGGGTAGCCTAGTGGTTAGTGTTGGACTAGTAACCAGAAGGTTGCAAGTTCGAATCCCAGAGCTGTCAAGGTAAAAATCTGTCGTTCTGCCCCTGAACAGGCAGTTAACCCACTGTTCCTAGGCCGTCATTTAAAATAAGAATTTGTTCTTAACTGACTTGCCTGGTTAAATAAAGGTAAAAAATTAAATTAAATGTAAAAAATTATGAGTGGTGGTTGGTCATTACAAAAGGAAACCACTAGGGGGTGATATGGAAAACACATGGAAATGTTTAATTGTGTTTAATTAGCCAATTAAAAAAGGGGGGGAGTACTTGTTTAGTTGTACACATGGCCAATTTAAAAAAGGGGGGGGTTACTTGTTTGCGTTGTGTTTAGTTGTGTTTACATGGTTTGACTCCAGTACTTACGGCATCAAGGTATGGGGGTAGCCTTCCCACAGATTCACTGGGTTGGACAGGAAGTTCTCCTGGATGAGAATATTAGAAAGAAAGAAATGTATACGATCATAAGGAGGACAAGGAGAGAAGAAATGCTAATCTGTGTGGCTGGCTACGTGAATAACGTGATACGCCTTTTATATTTCATTTTGAATTCACTCAACTCCGTCTCACGCCCCGCCTCCAGCTGTAAAATGAGCTAGCTTATTTAGCTCTCACCAGCCACAATGGATTTAAAACTCAGACCGCAGAGAGGCCGCTGCAAAGCTCCTAGCTGTGTAGCAATGTTCCCAATCCAACGGGACAAATCTTGAGAGGATCTGCAGAGAAGAATGGGAGAAACTCCCCAAATACAGGTGTGCCAAGCTTGTAGCGTCATACCCAAGAAGACTCAAGGCTGTAATCGCTGCCAAAGGCTCTTCAACAAAGTACTGAGTAAAAGGTTTGAATACTTATGTAAATGTGATTTCAGTTTTTTATTTGTAATAAATTTGCTAACATTTCTAAAAAAACTGTTTTTGCTTTGTCACTACGGGGTATTGTGATGTCACTACGGGGTATTGTGATGTCACTACGGGGTATTGTGATGTCACTACGGGGTATTGTGATGTCACTACGGGGTATTGTGATGTCACTACGGGGTATTGTGATGTCACTATGGGGTACTGTGAGCTCAGTTGGTAGAGCATGGCGCTTGTAACGCCAGGGTAGTGGGTTCGATCCCCGGGACCACCCATACGTAGAATGTATGCACACATGACTGTAAGTCGCTTTGGATAAAAGCGTCTGCTAAATGGCATATATTATTTATTATTATTATGTCACCGCGGGGTACTGCGATGTCACCGCGGGGTACTGCGATGTCACCGCGGGGTACTGCGATGTCACCGCGGGGTACTGCGATGTCACCGCGGGGTACTGCGATGTCACCGCGGGGTACTGCGATGTCACCACGGGGTATTGTGTGTAGATTGATGAGGGGGGAAACAATTTAATCCATTTTAGAATAAGTCTGTAACATAACAAAATGTGGAAAAAGTCAAGGGGTCTGAATACTTCCCGAATGCCCTGTACATCATACTACACACACAGGGTCATCATACTACACACACAGGGTCATCATACTACACACACAGGGTCATCATACTACACACACAGGGTCATCATACTACACACACAGGGTCATCATACTACACACACAGGGTCATCATACTACACACAGGGTCATCATACTACACACAGGGTCATCATACTACACACAGGGTCATCATACTATATACACAGGGTCATCATACTATATACACAGGGTCAGTTACACTATACACAGGGTCAGTTACACTATATACACAGGGTCATCATACTATATACACAGGGTCATCATACTATATACAGGGTCATCATACTATATACAGGGTCATCATACTATATACAGGGTCATCATACTATATACAGGGTCATCATACTATATACAGGGTCATCATACTATACACAGGGTCATCATACTATACACAGGGTCAGTTCCACTATATACAGGGTCAGTTCCAAATCATGTGTACCTAACCATAAACACCAATGCCTTTCTTAAAATCAATACAGAGACGTATATATTTTTAAACGTGCATATTTAGCTGAAAGAAATCCAGGTTAGCAAGCAATATGAACCAGGTGAAATTGTGTCATTTCTCTTGCGTTCATTGTACACAGAGTCGGGGTATATGCAGCAGTTTGGGCCACCTAATTTGCCAGAATTGTACGTAATTATGACATAACATTGAAATTTGTACAATGTAACAGGAATATTTAGACTGATGGATGCCACCCTTTAGATAAAATACAGAACGGTTCCATATTTCACTGAAATAAATGTTTTGTTTTCGACCATATTAATGACATAATGCTCGTATTTCTGTGTGTTATTATGTTATAATTAAGTCTATGATTTGATAGAGCAGTCTGACTGAGCAGCAGCAGGCTCGTAAGCATTCATTCAAACAGCACTTTCGTGCGTTTTGCCAGCAGCTCTTCGCAAGCACAGCGCTGTTTATGACTTCAAGCCTATCAGCCTAATGGCTGGTGTAACCAATGTGAAATGGCTAGCTAGTTAGTGGGGGGCGCACTAATAGTGTTTCAAACGTCACTCGCTCTGAGACTTGGAGTAGTTGTTCCCCTTGGGTAACGCTGCGTCGAGGGTGGCTGTTGTCGATGTGTTCCTGGTTCGAGCCCAGGTAGGAGCGAGGAGAGGGACGGAGGCACAGTCATGATGCTCTAAAGGTAGAGCTGTAGAACATTGAGGACCCAGTGATGTGGACACCAAGGAAGTTAAAGCGCTTGACCCGCTCCACTGCAGCCCATCGGAAAAATTGTGGAAAAATTGGGAGAAAATGAAAAAAAAAAAAAAAGACTGCGTCATCTGTGAATGTTGGGGGCAGTAAGCAAAGTAGAGTGGGTCTAGGGTGTCTGGGCTGAGTTAATATGTTGCCATAACCATAACTCTCAAAGCACTTCCTGATTACAGAGGTGAGTGCTACAGGGTGGTAGTTATTGTGACACCAAGCCTTAAGTGTTCTTGGGAAGAAGAATGATGTCGGTCATCGTAAAAAGGTGTAGGGATCACAGACTGGGACAAGGAGAGGTTGAAAACTACAGTGAATACGCGTCCTGGAATACCGTCGGGCCCTGCGGCCTTGACCTGATTTAAAACCTTCATTTAAAAAGTTGGCCTCGGAGAGAGAGAGACCACCCGGTCCTCTGACTCTGTGGCGGCCCTCACATCCACCACAATGTTGTTATTGTTTTGTTTTTGTTTTGCATGAATAACGAGGCTACTACTTTCAACATTTAGCATTATTGTGGCAAGACAGTTGTGTGTTTTCGGCTGTATTCACATTGGGTTTATACACCTATTAAAAACAGCCCATGACCAAAACGCCCCCCCGTAGCTCCCAACAGACCGGCCCCGCTCCACCCCACTTTCAGACAAAGTCAGCCCCCCAAGCTTTTCCACCCCACTTTCAGACAAAGTCAATCGTAGCCCCCCCAAGCTTTTCCACCCCACTTTCAGACAAAGTCAATCCCCCCCAAGCTTTTCCACCCCACTTTCAGACAAAGTCAATGACCAACCCCCCCCAAGCTTTTCCACCCCACTTTCAGACAAAGTCAATCCCCCCAAGCTTTTCCACCCCACTTTCAGACAAAGTCAATCCCCCCCAAGCTTTTCCACCCCACTTTCAGACAAAGTCAACCCCCCCAAGCTTTTCCACCCCCACTTTCAGACAAAGTCAACCCCCCCTAAGCTTTTCCACCCCACTTTCAGACAAAGTCAACCCCCCCCAAGCTTTTCCACCCCCACTTTCAGACAAAGTCAACCCCCCCCAAGCTTTTCCACCCCCACTTTCAGACAAAGTCAACCCCCCCCAAGCTTTTCCACCCCCACTTTCAGACAAATTCAACACCCCCCCAAGCTTTTCCACCCCCACTTTCAGACAAAGTCAAGAGCCCAATGCAGACACAGATTCAAAAACACACAGACCTTTATACACAGTAAACAAAGTCAAGTTAATTAACACAATTGTTTTTTAAATCACCTATTAACATCCACACACACGTAAACTAATAGTTGAAACCATGTAGTGATAATATAACGATGCTCGTGCCACACACACACACACACACACACACACACACACACACACACACATCTACCTACCGACATGAGGATGTTGGTTCCCCATCCGAAGGAGAACAGGTAGAAGGCAGAGAGCTGGCCTGACTCGTTGAACTTGCTGTGCTTGGTCTTAGAGAAGTGCATCTTCCGGTTGATTTTCTATATATATATATAAATAAATAAAAGAGACATGACAATGAGTCAATCGAGGTCAAACTGATCAGCGAGTATCAGTGTCGGACTTCGCCGTCAGAATATCAAACGGATCCGTGGTCGTCTTGAATGTCATTTGTTTTAATGTTGGATTTTTTTTATTAATCAAATAAGACTATAATAACCAATGAAATGTACGGAAAAACATAGGAAGTGTGTTTGAGTGAGTGCCAGTACTTACGTCCAGAACATACTCCTGAATGATGGCGTGGATAATGATGGCCACCAGCATGTAGAAGAAGACCGTAGCCAAATCCTTCAGACCGTGGTGGAAGTGGTTCACCACGCTCTCCTCTGGCAGGCCCTCTGATAGGGAGACATAGAGAACGCATGATCCCTTCACGAGCCTGTTCATAGAGCCTTGACGCTACGGCCCCAATGCTTTCTATTAGTAAATAGAACATCGCCGCCTTCTAGAATGTTACGAGATTCCTTGCTAGCAGGCAGCCTCTGAGCTGAAGAGCCTTCATTACCGTGGGGGAAGTGGTTCACTACGCGCTCCTCTAGTAGGGAGACATGAAGCATTTACTAAGCCTTTTATAACCCTTCATAGTTGCTTTATTATACTGTATATACATTGATAAGAAGTTGTTCAAAACAGTCTCTTCTGGACCCTCTGATGGAAGAGATGCATACAGATTAGAGGTCGACCGATTAAATCTGTACGGACGATTAATTTGGGCAGATTTCAAGTTTGCATATGGCCGATTACATTGCAACGTCAAAAACACAAAAAAAAACAGAAGTATATTTTTATAAACCTGCATATTTAGTTAAAATAAATGCATGTTGGCAGGAAATATTAACTAGGGAAATGGTCTCTTCTCTTGCGTTCAGTGCAAGCAGAGTCAGGTTATATGCAACAGTTTGGGCCGCCTGGCTCGTTGCAAACTGTTTCTTCCTAACAAAGACCGTAATTCATTTTCCAGAATTGTACATAATTATGACATAACATTGAAGGTTGTACAATGTAAGAGCAATATTTAGACTTAGGGATGCCACCCGTTCGATAAAACACGGAACTGTTCCGTATTTCACTGAAAGAATCAACGTTTTGTTTTCGAAATGATAGTTTCCGGATTTTACCATTTAATGACCTACGGCTCATATTTCTGTGTGTTCATTATAATTAATTCTACTATTTGATAGAGCAGTCCGACTGAGCGGTGGTAGGAAGCAGTAGGCTTGTAAGCATTCATTCAAACAGCCCTTTACTTCCCTAAAACAGGGAATTGTTATTAGGATTTAATGTCAGGAATTGTGGAAAAACTGAGTTTAAATGCATTTGGCTAAGGTGTATGCAAACTTCCAACTTCAACTCTATATGAAATATAAAATGGTATAGAGAAATAGTCGATGCTCCTAATCCCTATAATAACTACAACCTAAAACTTCTTACCTGTGAATATTGAAGACTCATGTTAAAAGGAACCACCAGCTTTCATATGTTCTCATGTTCCAAGCAAGGAACTTAAACGTTAGCTTTCTTACCTGGCACATATTGCACTTTTACTTTCTTCTCCAACACTTTGTTTTTGCATGATTTCAACCAAATTGAACACGTTTCCTTATTTATTTGAGACTAAATAGTTTTTATATATGTATTATATTAGGTTAAAATAAATGGGTTCAATCATTTCTAACCACTAGCGTAGCCTAGTGGTTAGAGCGTTGGACTAGTAACCGGAAGGTTGCGAGTTCAAACCCCCGAGCTGACAAGGTACAAATCTGTCGTTCTGCCCCTGAACAGGCAGTTAACCCACTGTTCCTAGGCAGTCATTGAAAATAAGAATGTGTTCTTAACTGACTTGCCTGGTTAAATAAAGGTAAAATAAAAATAAAATAAATAAAAATAAAATAAATAAAAAATTGTTGTAATTATTACAAATATATATATAAAAAAAGTCTGATTAATCGGTATCAGCTTTTTTTGGTCCTCCAATAAAATAGGTATCAGCATCTAAAAATAATCATAATCAGTCGACCTCGAATACAGATCGTTACAATTATATTAAAGTTACCTCAGTTTTTAAACATATTTGCTTCACGAAGCCTCTAAAAGCACAAGGTTTTACTCAAGCAACGTCACTACCAAAGTCCTGCCTGACCCGCTACTGTTGTAACTTAGCTTCAACAAACATCAGCCTGTTAATAATGAATGACTGAGGGGGTATGTGTCCCAAATGGCACTCTTTCATATATAGTGCACTACTTTAGACCAGGGTCCATAGGGCTCTAATCAAAAGTAGTGCACTATATAAAGGGAATAGGGTGGTATTTTGGACAGGCGTCCTGACTCTGATAAGACTATCAGCTCTTCAAATAAAATCCGACATCATAAAGCACATTCCATCATTCCACAAGCTCTGTCATTCGTGGCTTTAAATGCAAGAGTGTGTAAAATAACATTCATTCACCTTGAGATGAGACGAGGATTGTGTCACAAATGTTACCCTTGATAGTGCACTACCCAATGGGCCCTGGTCAAATATAGAGCAATATTTAGGAAATAGGTGGCAATTTGGGACTCACACAAGACCTCTGATATTGTGGCCTGTTACACTCCAGCCCCAATCCTTCTAGGACGACCTAGCATGAGGACCTAGCATGAGGACCTAGCATGAGGACCTAGCATGAGGACCTAGCATGAGGACCTAGCATGAGGACCTAGCATGAGGACCTAGCAGGAGGACCTAGCATGAGGACCTAGCATGAGGACCTAGCATGAGGACCTAGCATGAGGACCTAGCAGGAGGACCTAGCAGGAGGACCTAGCAGGAGGACCTAGCAGGAGGACCTAGCAGGAGGACCTAGCAGGAGGACTTTATGAAATCAGGAAGACTAAACGTAGCTCCACAGGGGAAAAAAGGAAAGCTCTGAAAGAAGGTGTTCTGGAACTGGTAGACCATGTGAGAACTTCTATTCACCAACACACAGGTGAGGCCTTCTAATTCAACAACTACAAGTGGTCTGTAGATTCTAGTCATTGTTTCTATACTGGATAACAGGCAAACTAGTTCCACACACTAAAGAACAGGTGGACAAGAGCGGAAGGTTGACTTGGAATAAAATTGTTGACTTGGAATAAAATCAGAATAAAATGACACCACCTCCAGACACCACCTCCAGACACCACCTCCAGACACCACCTCCATACACCACCTCCATACACCACCTCCATACAAGATCCTTTGTCTTTTTAGAGCTTCACTGTTTGACCCAGTAAAGAAAAAAAAAGGCACATTCAGGTGGAGCCACTAAAGAAGTTAAACTGACCGTTTTCAGAGATGGTAACGTTGTATTGGACAGTGATGAACAGCACTGCAACCTTCGAGGTGACCTGGATCACAGCGGGGGACAAGGGAGAGGATTGATTAAAGGACATGAAAAACACAGGGTTCAGTCCCCAATAGCACCCTATTCCCTATATAGTGTGTTTACTTAGCCTGGCTCTGGTCTAAAGTAGTGCACTATATAGTGAATAGGGTGCAGTTTGTGACACACCCAGGTGCTTTTATCGGAGTCATTGACTAAAAGCAAACCACAGCATGATTTTCATTAGCCTTCTGGCCTCTGTGGGTAGCTTACGGTGGTGTTCAATAAACCAGGTAGCATTGTAGATTTACCGACTAGACCACAAAGTATCAGACAGAAACACATGTAAACATTATATAAGGTGACATATCCTACATTACTCATCTCATATGTATATACTGTACTCTATACCATCTACTGCATCTTTATGTAATACATGTATCACTAGCCACTTTAAACCATGCCACTTTGTTTACATACCCTACATTACTCATCTCATATGTATATACTGTACTCGATACCATCTACTGTATCTTGCCTATGCCATTCTGTACCATCACTCATTCATATTTTATTTACATATTCTTTATCGCTTTACACTTGTGTGTATAAGGTAGCTGTTGTGAAATTGTTAGGTTAGATTACTCGATTATTATTGCATTGTCGGAACTAGAAGCACAAGCATTTCGGCTACACTCGCGTCGACATCTGCTAACCATGTGTATGTGATGTCGAGCTTGCAAACCCTTAAATCCAATACTACAGATAAGATTGAATGGAAAACCGGGGATTTGGATGTTATTAAGACGTATATAAATATGGAAAGGCTGATTCATAACTATGCATTCGTACAACTCTGTTTTTTAATGCAGTAGGTTATTTATATTCGATGTGCATCGTCAATGTCAACAGCACATCAATGCACAAGAACTCAAACTCCCATAATGCGTCTCCTCAGCTCAATGCTGGCGCTGAATTTTATGCTGCATTCACGTCCAAGTCGGAACTAGGAAACTCGGAAATGTACAACCTGCAAATGGATGAACGCAGCACATGTATAAGTACCACCAGTTAGCAAGTAAAACTTTCCTAGTTACAACTAGTACATTAACGCAGCATTAGTAAAGGATGATTCATGTAGCCTACCTAGAAAGCTAAACATGAAACCCCCAAAAAATAATTCAGTGTAAACCAACAATAAAAAAATATAAAAAAATGTAAAAACCTAAGCTCTTCAAATTTGTAAACGGAATAGGCGATCCTAAGGACTTTATGGATCGAACTTTTTTTTCCCGAACGAGTGGGGCTACCTATAAACGATGACAAGCTCACAATCACCCAGTGATTGCCACGTAGCCTACACTTTATTTGCGAATAAAAAAATATCCGATGCTGGACAGTCTTGCACAATATTGTAGCCAGCGAAATTGCATTTTTTGCGTGGTCGCTAAAATGTAACAATCTATGTAACGCTCGTTCCAGTTAGGATACTTTGTTGTCCCAAATACTACACTTTTGTGTTGTTATACGACGTAGGCCAAGTTACTCAAATGTACAAGTGACCAGACAATAGGCAACCCGACAGATGGGTTACAGTTTTAAAATCTAACTAGGCTACTACACGCCTTTTCAAAAATCAAAAGACAATTCTGCTATTACCGTTTACTTGAATATTACAATAAGGACAACCTAACAAACAAAAAAACTTTGTCACTAGAGCAGGAAGAGTAGATCAGCCATGTCCGTTTTCAAGAGACTTTGACGGAACAAAATCATCTTGTCTGCCCAGTTGACACATTATAGTTAGGCTCATTATTGGCCTATTTGGAAAGCTAGGTCTTATTGCATATCCCAGACCCCTCCAACCTGTGGACAAGCCTCACCTCAAACATCAACCCGAGGAGGAACACCATAGCAACACAGGACACAATATCTGCATGGTTCTGGATGATAAACTCGTGGCTCAACACCGGCGGGTTCTTGTTGGTCTTTTTGCGGATCCCCATTTTTACGTCTCCCAAAAGTGAACTTTTATTGACCTGCGCGAGTCAGCAGCAGAGTGAATCGGGTATGACCACGTATTCGGTATTGTTTTCTGTCCGTCCCCGTCAGCGCTAAAGAAAGCCACCAGTCTTCCTCCTGCTGCTCTCTCTCACACACACACACATACCCACGGGCCAACAAACGAATATCGAGTCACTCTTATTTTTGTGGGAGGATCTAGCCGATGCGCGTTGCTGCTAGAGTTTTTTTTTTTACACACCCTCTAGAAGGTTCGTGAGCGGTTTACCGCCCCCTATATGTCCGGAGTATGCAGACCGTCGGTTTTATGTGCCAACCGCCAACTACAACCCCGCAAGTATATTCGATCTACATGATGACCACACCGCTCACGTTATGTGCCCGGGCGTTGCAAAAAAACCGTGCACATACATGTTATTCAATCATTGCATCCAAACGCGTCAACGAGCGTCTGCATGGCCAGGCGCTAAAATAGAACTTGATTCTATTTGTGACGCATTGATGGTTGCAAGTCCCGCCTATCTTCATTGGTTTTTAGGAGCATATACCCACGTGGGTGATTGAAAGATGAAGTGAGGTTC
The DNA here is from genome assembly GCF_021184085.1 of Oncorhynchus gorbuscha. Taxonomy (NCBI): domain Eukaryota; kingdom Metazoa; phylum Chordata; class Actinopteri; order Salmoniformes; family Salmonidae; genus Oncorhynchus; species Oncorhynchus gorbuscha. The sequence goes on from NC_060184.1 coordinate 79,962,329, forward strand.
ACACTCCAATCCAGTGGGGTGGTGGTAATGCACCTTAAAGTTGGTTGCCAACCGCCATATAAAGTCCAAAGAAGAAGAAGTAGCCCGACTCAGTGGCGATTTTAGCCTGTACATCTTGGTGGGGCAAACAAAAACAAAAAATGTTGGGGATGCATGCCAGCAAAGCCACTACACTAAATACATTAATTGCACTATAATGGTGACAAACGGTGCCCACAAACTGTTAGGGCCTACATAAAGCTTTCACAACAGCAGAGTCCCAACACCTTGCCACTGCTACACCTGGATATCAGTAGAGCCTTGTCTTGCAGCAAAACTGTTCATTCGGCCTCATTTACTGCCTTTAAAAAACATAGCTGATATAGCTGAATTTCTTAAACAAATGTGGTTTCCACTGACAATTGAGATGTTCAAACTATGGCGTAAGGAGATGACAAGTGGATAAGAGGCAATCTGTCATTTCGATAAAGACATTAATGAGCGAGCTAGGATGGATGTAGTCATAACTATTTCTTCAACACTTTTGAAATGTACAGCGACAGAATTCAGAACATGGGCCGTTCCTACAGTATTCTCCCTGTACACCAAGTCAGAACCGTAGGATAAATAAAGGGGGCATATAAAGCAGACAATGAAAGCTCTTACAATATTCAATGATTAAATTTCTCCAAAACAGGTTATAGGCTACATGTGCACAACCAAGTCAGAACAGTAGGTGAAATTAAGTGGGGAAAATAGACCAAATTATTAGAGTGAGGCACATGGGCTACTAACAGCTTACTAAACATCATACACTTAGTATTACTTTCTTTCTTTGCTACAGTATGCATATCGCCCTGGCATATTACATCATTTATGCAGCAGTGTAATATACAAGTTTGGACTCACGTCGTTGTGCTGTGCTCACTTGAACAGAAAGGATGTGCGGCGGTCCTTCGTGGGCAAATTTTATCAAACTTTGTCATCAAAGTCTGTCATTCTCTGGATACGTGGTGCTTTCCAAGACAACTGGGAACTCTGGGGGGGGGGGGGTGTATGTAAAATCATGACGTCATTTGTCTTCTAGAAAGAGGACAGAGTTCCCGACTTATAATTTTGAGTTGGATGACTGTTCAAAAAGTTATTTCCCAGCCGGAGCCCCCCTCTCCCGAACCAGGCGATATTCAATTTAACAGTGGGTCTTGACCAGATGTGGTGCCTCCTCTTGACAATGCTTTGCTCCAAAAGATTGGCTGCTTTGTGGTCGTGGGTAAGTTAAAAAACTAGCTAGCTACAGGAGGCTAATGAGCTGCTTGTTAGCTAGCTATCCAGCCAACTTTACATGCTATAGCTAAGGGACTTCATATTAGCTTGTTATCTTGATTTAGGCTCATTTAACAGTGTACATCACAAAAACATGCTCCAAATGCATTTGTAGATAACATCACATTTACATGTACATTTAAGTCATTTAGCAGACGCTCTTATCCAGAGCGACTTACAAATTGGTGCATTCACCTTATGACATCAATAGACTATTTTCTGCTCCAGCTGTCAGAAAGGGGAGTAGGTGTACAAGCTAGATGGTGCAGGTTGTGGGATGACATTATGAAAATAATGTTTTAGTCCCTAGAGAAGGAAAACTAAGACAGACAGACAATAGGAGGGCTTTTATAAAAAAAAATATATATATATAAAATAAAATAAACATTTGCACAACATTTGCCAGTCAAAAGCCACAATTTCCTTTACCCAAAGTACCCCTCCATGTGCATCTAAGCCTACGTATTTTACAGGAAGTGAGCTAAGAATCAATGTCAAGAGCCTAGTAGAATGAAAGAACCATAAACTATAGTCTATGAGAATCATATTGTTAGGATACTGTTACGTACGCCTCTTGGAGGGGGGAAACGCAACACCCTGCTACATCTCACCTCCCCGTGGAGTGAAAACAGTATGTGATCGTAGGTGACGACAGAGACAGAGAAACATACAGGGAGTTTATTTTTCCTTAACACTAGTGTGGGGAAAAGGGTCTGGACAGGAAACAAAGAAATTAAAGTAAAAATTAAAAGAGTTCCCTCTAACTTACCTGCCTTCCCACTACTTTCCTAACCTTTAGTACCATCTGGCGCGCTAACCATAACACAGGGGGTGGTCCACCAGGTCTTACCTAGCCTTCAGCACCACCTGGCGCGCTAACCAAAACACAGGGGGTGGTCCACCAGGTCTTACCTAGCCTTCAGCACCACCTGGCGCGCTAACCAAAACACAGGGGGTGGTCCACCAGGTCTTACCTAGCCTTCAGCACCACCTGGCGCGCTAACCAAAACACAGGGGGTGGTCCACCAGGTCTTACCTAGCCTTCAGCACCACCTGGCGCGCTAACCAAAACACAGGGGGTGGTCCACCAGGTCTTACCTAGCCTTCAGCACCACCTGGCGCGCTAACCAAAACACAGGGGGTGGTCCACCCAGGTCTTACCTAGCCTTCAGCACCACCTGGCGCGCTAACCAAAACACAGGGGGTGGTCCACCAGGTCTTACCTAGCCTTCAGCACCACCTGGCGCGCTAACCAAAACACAGGGGGTGGTCCACCAGGTCTTACCTAGCCTTCAGCACCACCTGGCGCGCTAACCAAAACACAGGGGGTGGTCCACCAGGTCTTACCTAGCCTTCAGCACCACCTGGCGCGCTAACCTAAACACAGGGGGTGGTCCTCCCAGGTCTTACATAAGACTTTAGCACCACCTGGTGCACTAACAGGTCTTACCTAGAGTGCATGGACAGATTAAATACTACGGGCATAACCCGCAGGCCTCTTACCTAAACACTCCCAAGGTGCGTCCCCCCTGGGAACAAATGAAACAGAATAATTTACCAGTAATGTACGTGAACAATTTAAATTACCCAAAAACACTAAGTCCTGTTGGCATACACATACCTCTGAAGGAGCGGCTACATAATAATATCAACCAAACTGTCACTAACCAACACAGGACATAAAAATAAAAAAAACTTCTCCTCTCTGACAAAGGAACACTTTTTTATCAAGCTGGAGAAGGAGTTGGTAATTGAAGAGACAGCTGTTTCCCCTGACAAGAGGGAGGGGTCAGAGCTCCAATCAGAGATGGGGCCGACCAATCAGCTGCTTTAGGATTCCGGGAGGCCATTTCCTGAAATACACACACATACAAACCCACAACAACACAGAAACTGGGGAACGTAACAATACCATAATCCAATTGGTAGTATTACATGGGGAATTCATGCTTAGTTTATCGTTTACAATGTTATAATGTGTGTTACTTATGATTTCTATCTTTTGGTGGGTAAATTTCACAATTTGGTGGCTTTGATCACAGTTCTGAGGTTTAGGTTGCTTGATGTTCATAGCTAGCAGGCAGCACAAGCAAACATTGTTGTGAAAATCTCTCTTCACCCACCGTCAACACCAACAATCTCTGCAATCTTCCACCATGCCATTGACCTTATGATTTTGTCTCTGTATTCTAAATTGAAAAAGGAGCTATCTTTGTTGTATCATGGTAACAGTTAAATAAAATTAGAAAAAAAGAAGAAACCAGAACACTGCTCTTTAAATACACTTTACATATCGGCCTCAAGGCCATCTTTGTAGTTTTACATTTTGCATATGCAAAATCATATAGAATTGGAAAACGAGACACAGTGATGATGGGCTTTCCTCCATCTTGTTTTGGTTGTGCTTGCCCGGAACGAATAACAGGCTGAACTATGTTTCATGAACGGAAGATTTTCAAGCTAAAATCTGCTCCTCCCCTGATTGGTGGCCGCATGTTATTTGCATAAAATAGAGCAGAGCTTAACTGTAATATTTAATATTTTTAATAACTGTTATATTTAATATTTTTAATAACTTTAATATTTAATATTTTTAATAACTTTTAAATTTTATATTTTTAATAACTTTTAAATTTTATATTTTTAATAACTTTACAATTGTATATTTTATTAACTTAGCTTTAGCCCCACCCATTCAGCATCGTTCACACCCTCTAAAGCTTTAGCCCCACCCATTCAGCATCGTTCACACCCTCTAAAGCTTTAGCCCCACCTATTCAGCATCGTTCACACCCTCTAAAGCTTTAGCCCCACCCATTCAGCATCGTTCACACCCTCTAAAGCTTTAGCCCCACCCATCTCTTTAAGGATTCACATGTGAGGCCATGTACTAGACAACCAAACATTTCAAGATTAAAGGCTGGTTTATACTACGGGGGTACAAGGAAGAGAGCATCCTGACTGGTTGCATCACTGCCTTGTATGGCAACTGCTCGGCCTACGACCGCAAGGCACTACAGAGGGTAGTGTGTACGACCCAGTACATCACTGGGGCCAAGCTTCCTGCCATCCTGACCTCTACACCAGGTGGTGTCAGAGGAAGGCCCTAACAACTGTGACAGTACCCCCAGTACATTGACTCTGTCAAAGACTACAGCCACCCCAGTCATAGACTGTTCTCTCTGCTACCACACGGCAAGCAGGACCGGAGAGCCAAGTCTAGTTCCAAGAGGCTTCTACACAGCTTCTAACCCAAAGCCATAAGATTCCTGAACATCTAATCAAATGCTACCCTGACTATTCACATTGTCCCCCACCCCTTATCATAGTCCCTTTAGTAACTCTACCTACATGCACATATTACCTCAACTAACTGGTGCCCCCGCACACCGACTCTGTACCGGTACGCCCTGTATATAGCCTTCATATTGACTCTGTACCGGTACCCCCTGTATATAGCCTCCACATTGACTCTGTACCGGTACGCCCTGTATATAGCCTCCACATTGACTCTGTACCAGTACCCCCTGTATATAGCCTTCACATTGACTCTGTGACAGTACCCCCTGTATATAGCCTCCACATTGACTCTGTACCAGTACCCCCTGTATATAGCCTTCATATTGACTCTGTGACAGTACCCCCTGTATATAGCCTCCACATTGACTCTGTACCAGTACCCCCTGTATATAGCCTCCACATTGACTCTGTACTGGTACCCCCTGTATATAGCCTCCACATTGACTCTGTACCGGTACCCCCTGTATATAGCCTCCACATTGACTCTGTACTGGTACCCCCTGTATATAGCCTCCACATTGACTCTGTACCGGTACCCCCTGTATATAGCCTCCACATTGACTCTGTACTGGTACCCCCTGTATATAGCCTCCACATTGACTCTGTACCGGTACCCCCTGTATATAGCCTCCACATTGACTCTGTAACAGTACCCCCTGTATATAGCCTCCACATTGACTCTGTACCGGTACCCCCTGTATATAGCCTCCACATTGACTCTGTAACAGTACCCCCTGTATATAGCCTCCACATTGACTCTGTAACAGTACCCCTGTATATAGCCTCCACATTGACTCTGTACCGGTACCCCCTGTATATAGCCTCCACATTGACTCTGTACTGGTACCCCCTGTATATAGCCTCAACATTGACTCTGTACTGGTACCCCCTAAATATAGCCTCCACATTGACTCTGTACTGGTACCCCCTGTATATAGTCTCCACATTGACTCAGTACCGGTACCCCCTGTATATAGCCTCCACATTGACTCAGTAACAGTACCCCCTGTATATAGCCTCCACATTGACTCTGTAACAGTACCCCCTGTATATAGCCTCCACATTGACTCAGTACCGGTACCCCCTGTATAGGGCCTCCACATTGACTCAGTAACAGTACCCCCTGTATATAGCCTCCCCATTGACTCTGTACCGTAACACCCTGTATATAGCCTCCACATTGACTCTGTACTGGTACCCCCTGTATATAGCCTCCACATTGACTCTGTACCGTAATACCCTGTATATAGCCTCCACATTGACTCAGTACCGGTACCCCCTGTGTATAGCCTCCACATTGACTCAGTACCGGTACCCCCTGTATATAGCCTCCACATTGACTCTGTACCGTAATACCCTGTATATAGCCTCCACATTGACTCAGTACCGGTACCCCCTGTATATAGCCTCCACATTGACTCTGTAACAGTACCCCCTGTATATAGCCTCCACATTGACTCTGTACCGTAACACCCTGTATATAGCCTCCACATTGACTCTGTACTGGTACCCCCTGTATATAGCCTCCACATTGACTCTGTACTGGTACCCCCTGTATATAGCCTCCACATTGACTCTGTACCGTAATACCCTGTATATAGCCTCCACATTGACTCAGTACCGGTACCCCCTGTGTATAGCCTCCACATTGACTCTGTAACAGTACCCCCTGTATATAGCCTCCACATTTTTATTTTACTGCTGCTCTTTAATTATTTGTTGCTTTTATTTCTATTTTTGTTGTATTTTTCTTAAAACTGCATTGTTTGATAAGAACTTGTAAGTAAGCATTTCACTGTTGTGTTTGGCGCCATGCGACAAATAAAATTAGATTTGATTCGATTAGGGCCAACCCTCAGCTAGCGAGCCAGACAGCTAACGTTAGCTAGCTACCTAACAGTACGCTTTAAATTGAAATGAAAACAACTTTCTGACAATAAAAATAATTTTAAGTGTCATTTTTGAAAATTACGCTAGCTAGACTACAGTATCTTACCTGTATAAATAGATAGACGGATGCCATGGTAACCCTTAGTCTAGCCCGTCCATTATCTCAGCCAATCATGGCTAGTGGGAAAGTTTCCTGCTTCTTCCATGGATAAACCACCTCGGCATGTAATTTAACAACTTTATTCGTATTTACAGATGGCATACACGTTTGTTATTAAGGCACATGAAAGTTCACATGTTCCAGAAGGCATTTCTGCATTTTGATAAAAATAAGAAGTTTTCGTTCAAACGGTTCTCCTGTGAAGTAGATACGCCTAGTTTCCTGAAACGAGTCGCATATTTTATATCAGGAAATGTATATAGTGAACGAGGTTAATAACACCTGTACACATTGTAAATACATACATAGAATATAGTATTTCAGAACCTCTTGAATTATCAGATAGGGAAGACTCGACGTTGACAATCTCCCTCTATCTGTAAGCATGACCAATGGCAAAACACCGTATTGATATGTAAATTCAACCGACCAACAGGAGTACACAAACATTAAATGGACATTTCTGCTGTGGCATAAACATAACTAACTCTGTTATGCCTACAATAGTCTGCCACAAGGGACGAGTCATAACACCCATTAAATCTAGTGGTCCAAAACGGAAATGGTTCCAATAGTTTTTTTCACCATTCATTTTTCACATCAGTCTGGCCATGTGGAGAAGACCACTAGAAGTCTGGCCATGTGGAGAAGACCACTAGAAGTCTGGCCATGTGGAGAAGACCACTAGAAGTCTGGCCATGTGGAGAAGACCACTAGATGTCTGGCCATGTGGAGAAGACCACTAGAAGTCTGGCCATGTGGAGAAGACCACTAGAAGTCTGGTCATGTGGAGAAGACCACTAGATGTCTGGCCATGTGGAGAAGACCACTAGATGTCTGGCCATGTGGAGAAGACCACTAGATGTCTGCCATGTGGAGAAGACCACTAGAAGTCTGGCCATGTGGAGAAGACCACTAGAAGTCTGGCCATGTGGAGAAGACCACTAGATGTCTGGCCATGTGGAGAAGACCACTAGAAGTCTGGCCATGTGGAGAAGACCACTAGAAGTCTGGCCATGTGGAGAAGACCATTAGATGTCTGGCCATGTGGAGAAGACCACTAGAAGTCTGGCCATGTGGTGAAGACCACTAGATGTCTGGCCATGTGGAAAAGACCACTAGAAGTCTGGCCATGTGGAGAAGACCACTAGATGTCTGGCCATGTGGAGAAGACCACTAGATGTCTGGCCATGTGGAGAAGACCACTAGATGTCTGGCCATGTGGAGAAGACCACTAGAAGTCTGGCCATGTGGAGAAGACCACTAGATGTCTGGCCATGTGGAGAAGACCACTAGAAGTCTGGCCATGTGGAGAAGACCACTAGAAGTCTGGCCATGTGGAGAAGACCACTAGATGCCTGGCCATGTGGAGAAGACCACTAGAAGTCTGGCCATGTGGAGAAGACCACTAGAAGTCTGGCCATGTGGAGAAGACCACTAGAAGTCTGGCCATGTGGAGAAGACTACTAGATGTCTGGCCATGTAGTGAGGGGTAACTTACCAGTTTAATCAGGGCCAGCATGAGGGACAAAGTTTATTCTGTGTCAGTGAGTGAAGCTAGTAAGTTAAGTCTGAGCATCTTAGCAATGCATTGTGTTCTATACAGCTGTCCACATTCTACGAGGAAAGAGACACTTAATAATCAATTATATAATCATTAACCCGATTACCACGGAAACCAGACTTTGATGAGTGATCACTCTGTTCTAGAATGTTGTCATTGTTGAGAATGAATCTAAACATCTTTTGACATTTAGATTGTACTTGGTTTAGACAACCAGCCTGTATTGTAGTTCCATGACCAGAGACACATCTTCAAAGACACAGTATTTATTTATTCAGAGCGTCTGCTAAATGACTTAAATGTAAATGTAAATGTAGGATCCTTCCCACTATATATGTCACGCCTTGGTCTTAGTATTTTGTGTTTTCTTTAATTATTTGTTCAGGCCAGGGTGTGACATGGGGTTATTGTATTGTCGTATTGGTTTTTTTGTAGGCATTGGGATTGTGGTTGATTAGGGGTGTGTCTAGTTTAGGCTTAGCTGCCTGAGGCGGTTCTCAATCAGAGTCAGGTGATTATTGTTGTCTCTGATTGGGAACCGTATTTAGGTAGCCCGGGTTTCACTTTGTATTTCGTGGGTGATTGTTCCTGTCTCTGTGTAGTTTCACCAGATAGGCTGTAATTAGGTTTCACGTTCCGTTTTGTTGTTTTGTATTTTGTATCAGTTATGTCATGTACCGCGATTCATTCATTAAAGACATGAGTAACCACCACGCTGCATTTCGGTCCGACTCTCTTTCGACAAATGAAGAACGCCGTTACAGAATCACCCACCACACACGGACCGAGTGGCGTGGTAACAGGCAGCGACAGCATGAGCAGCGAAAGGAGGATGAATTATTCGGAGAATGGACATGGGAAGAAGTTATGGACAGCAGAAGCTTGGAGTATACGACGTGGGAAGAAATAGACAGGTGGGCGGTCGACCCAGAGAGAGTGCCGGAGCCCGCCTGGGATTCGCTCGAACAGTGCGAAGAGGGCTATAGGAGAATGGAGTCGAAGAGAAAGACACGGCGGCGCAGAAAGAAACCCGAGAGTCACCCCCGAAAATGTATTGGGGGAGGGCTCAGGGAGAGAGTGGCAGAGTCAGGATTCAGACCTGAGCCAACTCTCCCTGTTAATCGTGAGGAGCAGCGATCAAAGGACTTCTGGACTTGGGAGGAGATATTAGACAGAAAAGGACCCTGGGCGCAGCCTGGAGAATATCGCCGTCCCAAGGAAGAACTGGAGGCGGAAAAAGCGGAGAGGCGCTGGTATGAGGAGGCAGCACGGCGACGCGGATGGAAGCCCGAAAAGCAGCCCCCAAAAATATTGGGGGGGGCTTACAGGGAGTATGGCTACGCCAGGTAGGAGACCTGCGCAAACTCCCTGTGCTTACCGGGGGGCTAGAGAAACCGGGCAGGCACCGTGTTATGCTATGGAGCGCACGGTGTTTCCAGTGCGGGTGCATAGCCCGGTGCGGTTCATACCAGCCCTTCGTATTGGCCGGGCTAGAGTGGGCATCAAGCCAGGTAAGGTTGGGCAGGCTCGGTGCTCAAGAGCTCCTGTGCGCCTGCACGGTCCGGGATATCCAGAGCCACCTCTACACACCAGTCCTCCGGTAGCAGCTCCCCGCACCAGGCTTCCTGTGCGTGTCCTCGCTCCAGTATCACCAGTGCCAGTACCACGCATCAGGCCTACAGTGCGCCTCGCCTCTCCTGTGCTGTCCGAGTCTCCCGCCTGTTCAGCGCTATCAGAGCCTTCCTCCTCTACAGCACTGCTGGAGTCTCCTGTCTGTTCAGCGCTATCAGAGCCTTCCTTCCCTCCTGCGCTGTCGGAGTCTCCCACCTGTTCAGCCCTATCAGAGCCCTCCTCCTCTACAGCGCTGCCGGAGCCTCCTGCCTGTTCGGAGCAGCCTGAGCTGTCAGTCTGTATGAAGCAGCCAGAGCTGTCAGTCTGCAAAGAGCTGCCAGTCTGCAAGGAGCTGTCAGTCTGCAAGGAGCTGCCAGTCTGCAGGGTGCTGTCAGCCTGCATGGAGCAGTCAGAGCTGTCAGACTGCATGAAGCAGCCAGAGCTGTCAGTCTGTATGAAGCAGCCAGAGCTGTCAGTCTGCAAGGAGCTGTCAGTCTGCAAGGAGCTGCCAGTCTGCAAGGAGCTGCCAGTCTGCAGAGAGCAGCTAGATCCGCCAGTCAGCCATGATCTTCTAGATCTGCTAGTCAACCAGAATCTTCCAGATCCGCCAGCCAGCCAGGATCTACTGGAGCCTACTACCTGCCTAAGCTTCATCTCAGTACTGGGCTTCCTCTCAGTACTGGGCTTCCTCTCAGTACTGGGCTTTCTCTCAGTACTGGGCTTCCCCTCAGTTCCGGGCTGCCCCTCAGTCCCGAGCTGCCCCTCAGTCTCGAGCTGCCCCTCAGTCCCGAGCTGCACCTCAGTCCCGAGCTGCCCCTCAGTCCCGAGCTGCCCCTCAGTCCCGAGCTGCCTCAGTCCCGAGCTGCCCCTCAGTCCCAAGATGCCCCTCAGTCACGAGCTGCTCCTCAGTTCAGTGGGGTTCTGGGTGAGGACTATTAGGCCATGGTCGGCGGCGAGGGTGGATTATCCCAGGACACGAAGGGGAGGAACTAGGACATTAATGGAGTGGGGTCCACGTCCCGAGCCGGAACGCCACCATGGACAAACGCCCACCCGGACCCTCCCTATGGTTTTGAGGTGCGTCTGGGAGTCCGCACCTTAGGGGGGGTTCTGTCACGCCTTGGTCTTAGTATTTTGTGTTTTCTTTAATTATTTGTTCAGGCCAGGGTGTGACATGGGGTTATTGTATCGTCGTATTGGGGTTTTTGTAGGCATTGGGATTGTGGTTGATTAGGGTTGTGTCTAGTATAGGCTTGGCTGCCTGAGGCGGTTCTCAATCAGAGTCAGGTGATTCTTGTTGTCTCTGATGGGGGAACCGTATTTAGGTAGCCTGGGTTTCACTTTGCATTTCGTGGGTGATTGTTCCTGTCTCTGTGTAGTTTCACCAGATAGGCTGTAATTAGGTTTCACGTTCCGTTTTGTTGTTTTGTATTTTGTATCAGTTATTTCATGTACCCCTTCTGAAAAAACCTACACTCGATCCCTCCGATGTCAACAACTACAGACCAGTATCCCTTCTTTCTTTTCTCTCCAAAACTCTTGAACGTGCCGTCCTTGGTCAGCTCTCCCGCTATCTCTCTCAGAATGACCTTCTTGATCCAAATCAGTCAGGTTTCAAGACTAGTCATTCAACTGAGACTGCTCTTCTCTGTATCACGGAGGCGCTCCGCACCGCTAAAGCTAACTCTCTCTCCTCTGCTCTCATCCTTCTAGACCTATCGGCTGCCTTCGATACTGTGAACCATCAGATCCTCCTCTCCACCCTCTCCGAGTTGGGCATCTCCGGCGCGGCCCACGCTTGGATTGCGTCCTACCTGACAGGTCGCTCCTACCAGGTGGCGTGGCGAGAATCTGTCTCCTCACCACGCGCTCTCACCACTGGTGTCCCCCAGGGCTCTGTTCTAGGCCCTCTCCTATTCTCGCTATACACCAAGTCACTTGGCTCTGTCATAACCTCACATGGTCTCTCCTATCATTGCTATGCAGACGACACACAATTAATCTTCTCCTTTCCCCCTTCTGATGACCAGGTGGAGAATCGCATCTCTGCATGTCTGGCAGACATATCAGTGTGGATGACGGATCACCACCTCAAGCTGAACTTCGACAAGACGGAGTTGCTCTTCCTCCCGGGGAAGGACTGCCCGTTCCATGATCTCGCCATCACGGTTGACAACTCCATTGTGTCCTCCTCCCAGAGCGCTAAGAACCTTGGCGTGATCCTGGACAACACCCTGTCGTTCTCAACTAACATCAAGGCGGTGGCCCGTTCCTGTAGGTTCATGCTCTACAACATCCGCAGAGTACGACCCTGCCTCACACAGGAAGCGGCGCAGTTCCTAATCCAGGCACTTGTCATCTCCCGTCTGGATTACTGCAACTCGCTGTTGGCTGGGCTCCCTGCCTGTGCCATTAAACCTCTACAACTCATCCAGAACGCCGCAGCCCGTCTAGTGTTCAACCTTCCCAAGTTCTCTCACGTCACCCCGCTCCTCCGCTCTCTCCACTGGCTTCCAGTTGAAGCTCGCATCCGCTACAAGACCATGGTGCTTGCCTACGGAGCTGTGAGGGGAACGGCACCTCAGTACCTCCAGGCTCTGATCAGGCCCTACACCCAAATAAGGGCACTGCGTTCATCCACCTCTGGCCTGCTCGCCTCCCTACCATTGAGGAAGTACAGTTCCCGCTCAGCCCAGTCAAAACTGTTCGCTGCTCTGGCTCCCCAATGGTGGAACAAACTCCCTCACGACGCCAGGACAGCGGAGTCAATCACCACCTTCCGGAGACACCTGAAACCCCACCTCTTTAAGGAATACCTAGGATAGGATAAAGTAATCCTTCTCACCCCCCCCTTAAAATATTTAGATGCACTATTGTAAAGTGGTTGTTCCACTGGATGTCATAAGGTGAATGCACCAATTTGTAAGTCGCTCTGGATAAGAGCGTCTGCTAAATGACTTAAATGTAAATGTAAATGTACCGCGATTCATTCATTAAAGACATGAGTAACCACCACGCTGCATTTCGGTCCGACTCTCTTTCGACAAACGAAGAACGCCGTTACAATATGACTGATATGTTAAGTGAGAAAATCACAAATGATCAATTAAACTGCACCCGTCCTCATGTAATATTTACAGTTTAAATTAAATATTCTACAGATATAATGTCATCAATCAAATCAAACGTTATGTATAGAGCACATTTCTGAAGGTGACCACTTCCTGTTGGGAGGTCTCTATAGGTGACCAGGGGATTCTCCCTCCAACATGTAACACCTAACCTCCTTCCTGTTGGCAGGTCCTGGCTGAAGACTACAACTCTCTGTTCCGAAAGCCCACAGAGGAGGATCTTCAGTGGCTAAGGAACAGTCTCCGGGGCAGGTTCAGTGGAATGACATGTCTCCTTAAACCTGAAACCAGAACAACTAACTACCCTCCCTGTCATCCCTGTCTGTACCGGACATTGTTCGGTACAGCAGCAGGAGGCTCTACGGCAGACAACAGTTGGACAGCGCACCAACCCTCAACTTGCACACCAGGAAGAGAGGGAGGTTGACGGACAGCAATGATGTTATAGTGGTTAGGACCATGTTATAGTGGTTAGGACCATGTTATAGTGGTTAGGGCCATGTTATAGTGGTTAGGGCCATGTTACAGTGGTTAGGGCCATGTTATAGTGGTTAGGGCCATGTTATAGTGGTTGGGACCATGTGATAGTGGTTGGGGCCATGTTATAGTGGTTAGGGCCATGTTATAGTGGTTAGGGCCATGTTACAGTGGTTAGGGCCATGTTATAGTGGTTAGGGCCATGTTATAGTGGTTGAGACCATGTGATAGTGGTTAGGACCATGTTACAGTGGTTAGGGCCATGTTATAGTGGTTAGGGCCATGTTATAGTGGTTAGGACCATGTTATAGTGGTTAGGACCAAGCATGTTGCTCTGTCTCTGCTAAAAAGGGTCCTCAGATCACAGTCGTTGGATGGGTTGTTGTCTGTAAAGTAAAGGCACAGATAAGGAAGAGCAGGGCATCAAGGCATTTAAAATGTATCTATGTGCAGGAGTCTTTGGGGTCACAGGGGTCTGAGATCCTAGATGCCTCACTGGATGGTCTGGTGGGCACCACAGCAGTGCTGGAGGTCAAGTGTACCTATGGTGCAAAGGACCTTACCATTGAAGAGGCAGTGAAGTCAAATGATTTCTATATCCAGGAGGAGGATGGCCTCTGTGAAGACCATCCTTACTGGCACCAGGTCTGAGGTCAACTCCAAATCACAGGAAGGGACATCTGCTTCTTTGTTGTCGTGAACCACCAAAGCCTCCTTCACCGTCCAGCGTGACGACCTCTGACAGACTCATATCGCTCCTCCTGCTTCCTCTGACAGACTCATATCGCTCCTCCTGCTTCCTCTGACAGACTCATAACGCTCCTCCTGCTTCCTCTGACAGATTCATATCGCTCCTCCTGCTTCCTCTGACAGACTCATATCGCTCCTCCTGCTTCCCCTGACAGACTCATATCGCTCCTCCTGCTTCCTCTGACAGACTCATATCGCTCCTCCTGCTTCCTCTGACAGACTCATATTGCTCCTCCTGCTTCCCCTGACAGACTCATATCGCTCCTCCTGCTTCCTCTGACAGAATCATATCGCTCCTCCTGCTTCCTCTGACAGACTCATATCGCTCCTCCTGCTTCATCTGACAGACTCATATCGCTCCTCCTGCTTCCTCTGACAGACTCATATCGCTCCTCCTGCTTCCCCTGACAGACTCATATCGCTCCTCCTGCTTCCTCTGACAGACTCATATCGCTCCTCCTGCTTCCTCTGACAGACTCATATCGCTCCTCCTGCTTCCTCTGACAGACTCATATCGCTCCTCCTGCTTCCCCTGACAGACTCATATCGCTCCTCCTGCTTCCCCTGACAGACTCATATCGCTCCTCCTGCTTCCTCTGACAGACTCATATCACTCCTCCTGCTTCCTCTGACAGACTCATATCGCTCCTCCTGTCAGTACCTGCTTCCGGGAAACCAATGGTCAAAAAATATTGCACTGTGTAGGGTGCCATCTTTCGGATGGGACGTTAAACGGGTGTCCTGACTCTCTGAGGTCACTAAAGATCCCATGGCACTTGTCGTAAGAGTAGGGGTGTTAATCCCGGTGGCTAAATTCCCAATCTGCCCCTCAAACCATCAGGTCACTTAATAATCCCCAGTTTATAATTGGCTCATTCATCCCCCTCCTCTCCCCTGTAACTATTCCCCAGGTCATTGCTGCAAATGAGAATGTGTTCTCATTCAATTTACCTGGTAAAATAACAGATAAATAAAACAATAAAAAAGTAGGAACTATAGTTTTTGTCAGTGTTTCCCCTGGGAACAACAACATTAAAAAAAGCCCACCTTTTATTCCTGAAGGTTCAACGTAGAGGGTTCTGTGTTATTACTGTGAGAGTGTATTTCGTTGAGAGCAACCATTTACATTTTTTTATACATAAATAACTGCCTGTTTTAAATAGAATATCCTGATATATGACTGTTGTATTTGTCTGTTTCCCAATACAGTGCATTCGGAAAAGTATTCAGACCCCTTGACTTTTTCCACGTTCTGTTACGATACAGACTTCTCCTAAATGGCTTAAATTGTTTGTTATTTTTTCTCTCATCGATCTACACACAATACCGCATAATGACAAAGCAAAAACAGGTTTTTATATATTTTTGCAAATTTACTAAAAATAAACTGAAATATTTCATTTACCTAAGTATTCAGACCCTTTACTCAGTACTTTGTTGAAGCACCTTTGGCAGTGATTACAGCCTTGAGTCTTCTTGGGTATGACGCTATAAGCTTGGCACACCTGTATTTGGAGTTTCTCCCATTCTTCTCTGCAGTTCTTCTCAAGCTCTGTCAGGTTGGATGGAGAGCGTTACTGCACAGCTATTTTCAGGTCTCTCCAGAGATCTTCAATCGGGTTCAAGTCCAGGCTCTGGCTGGGCAACTCAAGGACATTCAGAGACTTGTCCCGAAGCGACTCCTGCGTTGTCTTGGCTGTGTACTTAGGGTCGTTGTCCTGTTAGAAGGTGAACCTTCGTCCCCCAGTATTGAGGTCCTGAGAGCTCTGGAGCAGGTTTTTCTCATGGTCTGAGAGTCCTTTAGAAGCCTTTTAACAAACTCCAAGCGGGCTGTCATGTGACATTTACTGAGGAGTGGCTTCCGTCTGACCACTCTACCAGAGTAGAAAGGCCTGATGGGTTGAGTGCTGCAGAGATGGTTGTCCTTCTGGAAGGTTCTCCCAGTTTGGCTGGTCTGCCAGCTCTAGAAAGAGTCTTAGTGGTTCCAAACTTCAATTTAAGAGTGATGGAGGCCACTGTGTTCTTGGGGACCTTCAATGCTGCAGAAATGTTTTGGTATCCTTCACCAGATCTTTGCCTCGAGACAATCCTGTCTTGGAGCTCTAAGGACAATTCCTTCGACCTCATGGCTTGGTTTTTGCTCTGACATGCACTGGGAACTGTCGGACCTTATATAGACAGGTGTGTCCCTTTCCAAATCAAATCAAATCAAATTAATTTATATAGCCCTTCGTACATCAGCGGATATCTCAAAGTGCTGTACAGAAACCCAGCCTAAAACCCCAAACAGCAAGAAATGCAGGTGTAGAAGCACGGTGGCTAGGAAAAACTCCCTAGAAAGGCCAGAACCTAGGAAGAAACCTAGAGAGGAACCAGGCTATGTGGGGTGGCCAGTCCTCTTCTGGCTGTACCAGGTGGAGATTAGAAACCTAGAGAGGAACCAGGCTATGTGGGGTGGCCAGTCCTCTTCTGGCTGTACCAGGTGGAGATTAGAAACCTAGAGAGGAACCAGGCTATGTGGGGTGGCCAGTCCTCTTCTGGCTGTACCAGGTGGAGATTAGAAACCTAGAGAGGAACCAGGCTATGTAAATCATGTCCAATCCGTTTACGACAAGTGTCCTCCAATCAAGTTGTAGAAACATCTCAAGGATGATCCACGGAAACAGGATGCACCTGAGCTCAATTTCGAGTCTTATAACAAAAGGGTTTGAATACTTATGTAAATAAGGTATTTCTGTTTTTGTTTTTGTAACAAAAATATTTGATAAATTTTACAGTAAGGCTGTAATGTAACAAAATGTGGAAAAAGTCAAGGGGTCTGAATACTTTCCGAATGCACAGTGTACGGTTCTGGAACCTGTGGTTTTAATTGGTGTTACGGTATTGACCCGAGTCTTCTGTGTGACCCAGAACAAGGTGAATTTGAGAAGATTAGAACATTTGAATGAAGTTCTGTTGATTTGTGCGCAAAGGAAATACTCAAGTTTACTCTTTAATTTCCTTGATCAAATTAATTAGGGTCAGAGTCTTGGAAGCTAAGTATTAATATGATGTACAGATAGACAGACAGGCACACACACACACACACACACACACACGCACGCACTGTAGACTGTGGAGTAGTGTGCTTGGTCGCCTGTTTCACTGACTGTATGCTGTGGAATAGTGACTACAAGTCAATGAGTACCGCTGTGCTTTCCTTCACCTAATATTTACTGTTTCACTTGACTGATCTTATGTCTTTCATAAGGATAGTGGCAGGGTAGCCTAGTGGTAGAGCGTTGGACTAGTAACCGGAAGGTTGCGAGTTCAAACCCTCGTGCTGACAAGGTCCAAATCTGTTGTTTTGCCCCTGAACAGGCAGTTAACCCACTGTTCCTAGGCTGTCATTGAAAATAAGAATTTGTTCTTTAACTGACTTGCCTGGTTAAATAAAGGTAAAATAAAAATCCCTTGGAGTTCCAACGTGGACGTGTAATGTGGGGGAGATGTAAAGAGACAGATGGTTGACTAGCGTGATGTAGAACCATATTCGACTGACCCACGCGTCAATCTAGTCAGCCTGATAAAAAAATGTCCATTAAATCTGACAGTTTTAAGAACACATATTTCCCACCGATGTCGGAGCTACAGAACAATGTTTGGCAGAACGGTTTGAAAACTAATATGGAATTATGGAATGACGAGACTCTCATGAACATGGTGATGTGCTCCGTTTCAGTTCTCTGACACAAGGGTCCCGGGACTCGTCTGAAGGTAACCCAGTACTGGGCTGATAAATCAATGGAAGTAAATGGATCGTCTGAAGGTAACCCAGTACTGGGCTGATAAATCAATGGAAGTAAATGGATAATTTCACAGTAAAAAAATAAATTTTTATTTTTTATTTTTTTCAGATCTTATTTTTAATATCACGCCGATAGAGGACAGATACTTCAAAGCATACTTCCTTTTCATAATTGTTTTATTTTTTTAACCATTTGTTTTTCCATGTATCTGTTATTGAACGTGTTTCTGCGGACTAACAGCAGTAAGACCAAATTCAATGTTTGATCAAATCATTTGAAGATATTTTTTCAAAAGCAAATAGCTAAATGATCCTTGGTAAGAACTTCTTTAAAACAATTCCTGTAATGAGGTCTGTGTGTAGCTGGTGTAGAGGAGTCAGGTTCAGGTGTCAGAGTGGTGTGTATAGGTGGCAGGTGTCAGAGTGGTGTGTATAGGTGGCAGGTGTCAGAGTGGTGTGTATAGGTGGCAGGTGTCAGAGTGGTGTGTTTAGGTGGCAGGTGTCAGAGTGGTGTGTATAGGTGGCAGGTGTCAGAGTGGTGTGTATAGGTGGCAGGTGTCAGAGTGGTGTGTATAGGTGGCAGGTGTCAGAGTGGTGTGTATAGGTGGCATGTGTCAGAGTGGTGTGTATAGGTGGCAGGTGTCAGAGTGGTGTGTATAGGTGGCAGGTGTCAGAGTGGTGTGTTTAGGTGGCAGGTGTCAGAGTGGTGTGTATAGGTGGCAGGTGTCAGAGTGGTGTGTATAGGTGGCAGGTGTCACGCTAAATTCCAAGCATCTGCCTCTAACCCTAGGAAGCTCTTTGCCACCTTCTCCTCCATCCTGAATCCTCCGCCCCCTCCCCCCCCCTCCTCCCTCTCTGCAGATGACTTCGTCAACCATTTTGAAAAGAAGGTCGACGACATCCGATCCTCGTTTGCTAAGTCAAACGACACCGCTGGTTCTGCTCACACTGCCCTACCCTGTGCTCTGACCTCTTTCTCCCCTCTCTCTCCAGATGAAATCTCGCGTCTTGTGACGGCCGGCCGCCCAACAACCTGCCCGCTTGACCCTATCCCCTCCTCTCTTCTCCAGACCATTTCCGGAGACCTTCTCCCTTACCTCACCTCGCTCATCAACTCATCCCTGACCGCTGGCTACGTCCCTTCCGTCTTCAAGAGAGCGAGAGTTGCACCCCTTCTGAAAAAACCTACACTCGATCCCTCCGATGTCAACAATTACAGACCAGTATCCCTTCTTTCTTTTCTCTCCAAAACTCTTGAACGTGCCGTCCTTGGCCAGCTCTCCCGCTATCTCTCTCTGAATGACCTTCTTGATCCAAATCAGTCAGGTTTCAAGACTAGTCATTCAACTGAGACTGCTCTCCTCTGTATCACGGAGGCGCTCCGCACTGCTAAAGCTAACTCTCTCTCCTCTGCTCTCATCCTTCTAGATCTGTCGGCTGCCTTCGATACTGTGAACCATCAGATCCTCCTCTCCACCCTCTCCGAGTTGGGCATCTCCGGCGCGGCCCACGCTTGGATTGCGTCCTACCTGACAGGTCGCTCCTACCAGGTGGCGTGGCGAGAATCTGTCTCCTCACCACGCGCTCTCACCACTGGTGTCCCCCAGGGCTCTGTTCTTGGCCCTCTCCTATTCTCGCTATACACCAAGTCACTTGGCTCTGTCATAACCTCACATGGTCTCTCTTATCATTGCTATGCAGACGACACACAATTAATCTTCTCCTTTCCCCCTTCTGATGACCAGGTGGCGAATCGCATCTCTGCATGTCTGGCAGACATATCAGTGTGGATGACGGATCACCACCTCAAGCTGAACCTCGGCAAGACGGAGCTGCTCTTCCTCCCGGGAAGGACTGCCCGTTCCATGATCTCGCCATCACGGTTGACAACTCCATTGTGTCCTCCTCCCAGAGCGCCAAGAACCTTGGCGTGATCCTGGACAACACCCTGTCGTTCTCAACCAACATCAAGGCGGTGGCCCGTTCCTGTAGGTTCATGCTCTACAACATCCGCAGAGTACGACCCTGCCTCACACAGGAAGCGGCGCAGGTCCTAATCCAGGCACTTGTCATCTCCCGTCTGGATTACTGCAACTCGCTGTTGGCTGGGCTCCCTGCCTGTGCCATTAAACCCCTTCAACTCATCCAGAACGCCGCAGCCCGTCTGGTGTTCAACCTTCCCAAGTTCTCTCACGTCACCCCGCTCCTCCGTTCTCTCCACTGGCTTCCAGTTGAAGCTCGCATCCGCTACAAGACCATGGTGCTTGCCTACGGAGCTGTGAGGGGAACGGCACCTCAGTACCTCCAGGCTCTGATCAGGCCCTACACCCAAACAAGGGCACTGCGTTCATCCACCTCTGGCCTGCTCGCCTCCCTACCACTGAGGAAGTACAGCTCCCGCTCAGCCCAGTCAAAACTGTTCGCCGCCCTGGCCCCCCAATGGTGGAACAAACTCCCTCACGACGCCAGGACAGCGGAGTCAATCACCACCTTCCGGAGACACCTGAAACCCCACCTCTTTAAGGAATACCTAGGATAGGATAAGTAATCCCTCTCACCCCCCCCCTAAGTTTTAGATGCACTATTGTTAAGTGACTGTCCCACTGGATGTCATAAGGTGAATGCACCAATTTGTAAGTCGCTCTGGATAAGAGCGTCTGCTAAATGACTTAAATGTAAATGTAAATGTAATGTTAAATGTGTCAGGTGGCAGGTGTCAGAGTGGTGTGTTTAGGTGGCAGGTGGCAGGTGTCAGAGTGGTGTGTATAGGTGGCAGGTGTCAGAGTGGTGTGTATAGGTGGCAGGTGTCAGAGTGGTGTGTATAGGTGGCAGGTGTCAGAGTGGTGTGTATAGGTGGCAGGTGTCAGAGTGGTGTGTATAGGTGGCAGGTGTCAGAGTGGTGTGTATAGGTGGCAGGTGTCAGAGTGGTGTGTATAGGTGGCAGGTGTCAGAGTGGTGTTTTTAGGTGGCAGGGAAGTCAGGCGCAGGAGAATCAAACTGATGTAATGGAGTATTTCATAACAATAAACAAAACATACTCCAAACACTACATGTAAACAATAAACAAAACATACTCCAAACACTACATGTAAACAATAAACAAAACATACTCCAAACACTAAATGTAAACAATAAACAAAACATACTCCAAACACTACATGTAAACAATAAACAAAACATACTCCAAACACTACATGTAAACAATAAACAAAACATACTCCAAACACTACATGTAAACAATAAACAAAACATACTCCAAACACTACATGTAAACAATAAACAAAACATACTCCAAACATTACATGTAAACAATAAACAAAACATACTCCAAACACTACATGTAAACAATAAACAAAACATACTCCAAACACTACATGTAAACAATAAACAAAACATACTCCAAACACTACATGTAAACAATAAACAAAACATACTCCAAACACTACATGTAAACAATAAACAAAACATACTCCAAACACTACATGTAAACAATAAACAAAACATATACTCCAAACACTACATGTAAACAATAAACAAAACATACTCCAAACACTACATGTAAACAATAAACAAAACATACTCCAAACACTACATGTAAACAATAAACAAAACATACTCCAAACACTACATGTAAACAATAAACAAAACATACTCCAAACACTACATGTAAACAATAAACAAAACATACTCCAAACACTACATGTAAACAATAAACAAAACATACTCCAAACACTGTATGTAAACAATAAACAAAACATACTCCAAACACTACATGTAAACAATAAACAAAACATACTCCAAACACTGTATGTAAACAATAAACAAAACATACTCCAAACACTGTATGTAAACAATAAACAAAGTGGGCAAGAGGACCCGTCGCTCACCAATACAAACTCAATACAACACTGAATAACAAACAATCTCTGACAAAGACATGAGGGGAAACAGAGGGTTAAATACACAACAGGTAATGAACGGGATTGAAACCAGGTGTGTGGGAAGACAAGACAAAACCAATGGAAAATGACAAATGGATCAATGATGGCTAGAAGACCGGTGACGTCGCCTGCCGAGCACCGCCCGAACAAGGAGAGGCTTCGAATTCGGCAGAGGTCGTGACAGCAGGACAGCAGATATGAGTAAATAAACGTACTTTACTCAACATATACAAAAAAGCGAGCCCACTTTAACGGACCCTACTACATACAAACAATTACTCACAAACAGACATGGGGGAACAGAGAGTTAAAAAATGCACAAGTAATTGGGGGAATTGAAACCAGGTGTGTAAGACAATGATAAAACAAATGGAAAATGGAAAAAGTGGATCGTCGATGGCTAGAAGGCCCGGTGACGTCGACCACCGAACGCCGCCCGAACAAGGAGGGGGACCGAATTCGGCGGAAGTCGTGACAATGACATATGTCACCGTAGTAGAACCTCATCCCTAGGCCCTTAGACTCTTGACCTTGAATTCAGAATAACTTGCCATATGGTTGTTGGGATTGTTTGCAAAGGCTTTAGTTTGTAAAATGACACATCCAACAGACCTAGTTGCTACAGTAGGTTATGGAATTGTTCAGGACAGGGAGAGAGTGCTCACCTGTTAGATGAACCTGATTGGCTGTTGTGTGCTCTACTCACCTGTTAGATGAACCTGATTGGCTGTTGTGTGCTCTACTCACCTGTTAGATGAACCTGATTGGCTGTGTGTGCTCTACTCACCTGTTAGATGAACCTGATTGGCTGTGTGTGCTCTACTCACCTGTTAGATGAACCTGATTGGCTGTGTGTGCTCTACTCACCTGTTAGATGAACCTGATTGGCTGTGTGTGCTCTACTCACCTGTTAGATGAACCTGATTGGCTGTGTGTGCTCTACTCACCTGTTAGATGAAACTGATTGGCTGTGTGTGCTCTACTCACCTGTTAGATGAACCAACCTGATTGGCTGTGTGTGCTCTACTCACCTGTTAGATTAAACTGATTGGCTGTGTGTGCTCTACTCACCTGTTAGATGAAACTGATTGGCTGTTGTGTGCTCTACTCACCTGTTAGATGAACCTGATTGGCTGTGTGTGCTCTACTCACCTGTTAGATGAACCAACCTGATTGGCTGTGTTTGCTCTACTCACCTGTTAGATGAACCAAACTGATTGGCTGTGTGTGCTCTACTCACCTGTTAGATGAACCTGATTGGCTGTGTGTGCTCTACTCACCTGTTAGATGAAACTGATTGGCTGTGTGTGCTCTACTCACCTGTTAGATGAACCTGATTGGCTGTGTGTGCTCTACTCACCTGTTAGATGAAACTGATTGGCTGTGTGTGCTCTACTCACCTGTTAGATGAAACGGATTGGCTGTTGTGAGCTCTGCTATTTCATTAACTGGGTGACTTACAGGAGCATTAGGGTTAAGTGGACCAGCTCACTGGTCACCATAGCAGCACCCACCTGTATCACGCGCTCCAGCAGGTATATCTCACTGGTCACCCCCAAAGCCAATTCCCCCTTTGGTCGTCTTTCCTTCCAGTTCTCTGCTGCCAATGACTGGAACAAACTGCAAAAAGCTCTGAAGCTGGAGACTCACATCTCCCTCACTAACTTTAAGCACCAGCTGTCAGAGCAGCTCACAGATCACTGCACCTGGACACAGCCCATCTATCTACCTACCTCATCCCCATACTGTATTATTTATGTATCTTTCTCCTTTGCACCCCAGTATCTCTACTTGCACATTCATCTTCTGCACATCTACCATTCCAGTGTTTAATTGCTATAGTGTAATTACTTTGCCACCATGGCCTATTTATTGCCTTACCTCCATTATCCTACCTCATTTCCACTCACTGTATATAGACTTTTCTTTTCTCTACTTTATCATTGACTGTATGTTTGTTTTACTCCATGTGTAACTCTGTGTTGTTGTATGTGTCGATCTGCTATGCTTTATCTTGGCCAGGTCGCAGTTGTAAGTGAGAACTTGTTCTCAACTAGCCTACCTGCTTAAATAAAGGTGTTCTCAACTAGCCTACCTGCTTAAATAAAGGTGTTCTCAACTAGCCTACCTGGTTAAATAAAGGTGTTCTCAACTAGCCTACCTGCTTAAATAAAGGTGTTCTCAACTAGCCTACCTGGTTAAATAATGGTGTTCTCAACTAGCCTACCTGCTTAAATAAAGATGTTCTCAACTAGCCTACCTGGTTAAATAAAGGTGTTCTCAACTAGTCTACCAGGTTAAATAAAGGTGTTCTCAACTAGCCTACCTGGTTAAATAAATAAAGAATTGCCTTGCTCAGGGGGATACAAACCAGTGAACTTTCGGTTACTGGCCCAATGCTCTTAACTGCTAGGCTGCCTGCCACCCCGTCAGCAGTTCATTATCACGAGTTTACGATGAGAGAAGAGAAGGCAAAGGGTAATGTGAAATCAGAGAAACAGGACACATCATCCGAGCTCAAGTACAGTCACGGCAATGTATGGACTTGACTGTTTTATTTATACGTGAATAGTTGAATGGTTTAAACATCATTTATGCATGTGACTAAAATTGTATTTATGATGTGTCTGATTTCTGGTCCTAAAATAATTCTGTAGTCTTCATTTACAGGGTAATGAGATGTTCTCAAACGTTCTCGTGGACTGTATAATCTCGGAAATCCCAGACCTGACGGACAGTGTTGATCATATGGGAGGCAGGCAACTTCGCGTGATTAAAGGACAAACCATTCCTCCCCATAGCAACTATGCAAATAAGTAATTCCAGAACCAACAACTCCCCCCCCCCCAAAAAAAAACAAGCTCAATCAATCACTCAGAAGATTTACATTGACAGAATTTTTACTTTCGTCATTGACTTAGCGGTCTTATTTGCCATTGAGTGAAAACTGAGCAGCAAAACATGCTTCAAACAGACTCGGAGTTCACTAAAACGCGATGGATCTGTACCGTCATCGGACTGGGCTTTTACCTGGTGGACATTGTGACAGATGTTGGACTAGCAGTGAATTACTTCCTGGTCGGAGACCTGGTCTGGGCTGGACTGACTCTGCTCTCTGTGGCGGTCGCATCGGCAGCCACACAGGTCTTCAGCTACACCTGGTACAGAGATGACATGAGAAAACCCCTTGTTAACCCAGGTGGAGATGGGCTGATATGTGAGATGAATAGAGGAGGACTGATTGGACTCCATGTCATGCAGACAGGCATCTTCACCAGGTATGTGAAGGTATTAGGTGACATATATAAATATTATATTTATCCTCAACTTCAAAGTGATGTTAGATTGACATGTCCACAACATATACACACGATAGTACACTTTCCCGAGGGGGATGACGAAATCATCCGAAAGTATTTTAATCTTTGACAGTTATTTAGCCTTTGTATCCTGGTATCTTTTGAAATCAAATCTTTAGATGCAGGTTAGTGTTATAAAGTCAGACTTATTTAACACAAAAACAAGTTCAATGACAGATAAGAGTGTGTTTTCTTGCATGGGAATGAAACTCCATGTCCTAATATTCTTTACACATCATCTGTCATTCTCAAGAAGTGCGAGGGAGTTGTCAACAGTCCTTATATTCTCTCTGTCTTTACACATCATCTGTCATTCTCAGGAAGTGCGAGGGAGTTGTCAACAGTCCTTATATTCTCTCTGTCTTTACACATCATCTGTCATTCTCAAGAAGTGCGAGGGAGTTGTCAACAGTCCTTATATTCTCTCTGTCTTTACACATCATCTGTCATTCTCAGGAAGTGCGAGGGAGTTGTCAACAGTCCTTATATTCTCTCTGTCTTTACACATCATCTGTCATTCTCAAGAAGTGCGAGGGAGTTGTCAACAGTCCTTATATTCTCTCTGTCTTTACACATCATCTGTCATTCTCAGGAAGTGCGAGGGAGTTGTCAACAGTCCTTATATTCTCTCTGTCTTTACACATCATCTGTCATTCTCAAGAAGTGCGAGGGAGTTGTCAACAGTCCTTATATTCTCTCTGTCTTTACACATCATCTGTCATTCTCAGGAAGTGCGAGGGAGTTGTCAACAGTCCTTATATTCTCTCTGTCTTTACACATCATCTGTCATTCTCAAGAAGTGCGAGGAGTTGTCAACAGTCCTTATATTCTCTCTGTCTTTACACATCATCTGTAATTCTCAGGAAGTGCGAGGGAGTTGTCAACAGTCCTTATATTCTCTCTGTCTTTACACATCATCTGTAATTCTCAGGAAGTGCGAGGGAGTTGTCAACAGTCCTTATATTCTCTCTGTCTTTACACATCATCTGTAATTCTCAGGAAGTGCGAGGGAGTTGTCAACAGTCCTTATATTCTCTCTGTCTTTACACATCATCTGTCATTCTCAGGAAGTGCGAGGGAGTTGTCAACAGTCCTTATATTCTCTCTGTCTTTACACATCATCTGTCATTCTCAGGAAGTGCGAGGGAGTTGTCAACAGTCCTTATATTCTCTCTGTCTTTACACATCATCTGTCATTCTCAATAAGTGCGAGGGAGTTGTCAACAGTCCTTATATTCTCTCTGTCTTTACACATCATCTGTAATTCTCAGGAAGTGCGAGGGAGTTGTCAACAGTCCTTATATTCTCTCTGTCTTTACACATCATCTGTAATTCTCAGGAAGTGCGAGGGAGTTGTCAACAGTCCTTATATTCTCTCTGTCTTTACACATCATCTGTCATTCTCAGGGAGTACGAGGGAGTTGTCAACAGTCCTTATATTCTCTCTGTCTTTACACATCATCTGTCATTCTCAGGGAGTACGAGGGAGTTGTCAACAGTCCTTATATTCTCTCTGTCTTTACACATCATCTGTCATTCTCAGGGAGTTGTCGACATTCTTCAGGTAAACATTCTCAAGTATGTTCCTTGGGCATAGTGGTAATGTTATGTGCAGACTGTAAATACCACATTATCGTCTTTCTGTCTGTCTCTAACGCGCCTTTCCGAAAGTGTTCACATCCCTTGACGTTTTCCACAGTGTGTTGTGTTATAGGCTGAATTTAAAATGGATACAATTGAGATTTTGTGTCACTGATCTACACACAAAAACCCCATAATGTCTTAGTAGAATAATGTTTTTAGACATTTTTACAAATGAATTAAAAATGTAAAAGCTGAAATGTCTTGAGTCAATAAGTATTCAACCTCTTTGTTATGGCACACACCGCCCACATACAATTATCTGTAAGTGTAAATGTTTACACATCTCTCTCGCTTTGTTAATCAAATCAAATCAAACTGTTATTTGTCACATGCTTCGTCAACAACAGGTGTAGATTAACAGTGAAATGATGAATTACAGACCTTCTCAACGATACAGAGAGAAACATAGAAACATAATAACGAGGAATAAATACACAATAAGTAATGATAACCAGGCTATATACAGTGAGTACCAGTACTGAGTCTATGAGTAATGATAACCAGGCTATATACAGTGAGTACCAGTACTGAGTCAATGAGTAATGATAACCAGGCTATATACAGAGAGTACCAGTACTGAGTCAATAAGTAATGATAACCAGGCTATATACAGTGAGTACCAGTACTGAGTCAATGAGTAATGATAACTAGGCTATATACAGTGAGTACCAGTACTGAGTCAATAAGTAATGATAACCAGGCTATATACAGTGAGTACCAGTACTGAGTCAATAAGTAATGATAACCAGGCTATATACAGTGAGTACCAGTACTGAGTCAATAAGTAATGATAACCAGGCTATATACAGTGAGTACCAGTACTGAGTCAATGAGTAATGATAACTAGGCTATATACAGTGAGTACCAGTACTGAGTCAATGAGTAATGATAACCAGGCTATATACAGTGAGTACCAGTACTGAGTCAATGAGTAATGATAACCAGGCTATATACAGTGAGTACCAGTACTGAGTCAATAAGTAATGATAACCAGGCTATATACAGTGAGTACCAGTACTGAGTCAATAAGTAATGATAACCAGGCTATATACAGTGAGTACCAGTACTGAGTCAATGAGTAATGATAACCAGGCTATATACAGTGAGTACCAGTACTGAGTCAATAAGTAATGATAACCAGGCTATATACAGTGAGTACCAGTACTGAGTCTATGAGTAATGATAACCAGGCTATATACAGTGAGTACCAGTACTGAGTCAATAAGTAATGATAACCAGGCTATATACAGTGAGTACCAGTACTGAGTCTATGAGTAATGATAACTAGGCTATACACAGTGAGTACCAGTACTGAGTCAATAAGTAATGATAACCAGGCTATATACAGTGAGTACCAGTACTGAGTCAATAAGTAATGATAACCAGGCTATATACAGTGAGTACCAGTACTGAGTCAATGAGTAATGATAACCAGGCTATATACAGTGAGTACCAGTACTGAGTCAATAAGTAATGATAACTAGGCTATATACAGTGAGTACCAGTACTGAGTCAATGAGTAATGATAACCAGGCTATATACAGTGAGTACCAGTACTGAGTCTATGAGTAATGATAACCAGGCTATATACAGTGAGTACCAGTACTGAGTCTATGAGTAATGATAACCAGGCTATATACAGTGAGTACCAGTACTGAGTCTATGAGTAATGATAACCAGGCTATATACAGTGAGTACCAGTACTGAGTCTATGAGTAATGATAACCAGGCTATATACAGTGAGTACCAGTACTGAGTCTATGAGTAATGATAACCAGGCTATATACAGTGAGTACCAGTACTGAGTCAATGAGTAATGATAACCAGGCTATATACAGTGAGTACCAGTACTGAGTCAATGAGTAATGATAACCAGGCTATATACAGTGAGTACCAGTAC
Organism: Oncorhynchus gorbuscha; assembly: GCF_021184085.1. Lineage (NCBI taxonomy): Eukaryota > Metazoa > Chordata > Actinopteri > Salmoniformes > Salmonidae > Oncorhynchus > Oncorhynchus gorbuscha. Next base: position 79,991,145 of record NC_060184.1, read on the forward strand.
TGAGTCAATAAGTAATGATAACTAGGCTATATACAGTGAGTACCAGTACTGAGTCAATGAGTAATGATAACCAGGCTATATACAGTGAGTACCAGTACTGAGTCTATGAGTAATGATAACCAGGCTATATACAGTGAGTACCAGTACTGAGTCTATGAGTAATGATAACCAGGCTATATACAGTGAGTACCAGTACTGAGTCTATGAGTAATGATAACCAGGCTATATACAGTGAGTACCAGTACTGAGTCTATGAGTAATGATAACCAGGCTATATACAGTGAGTACCAGTACTGAGTCTATGAGTAATGATAACCAGGCTATATACAGTGAGTACCAGTACTGAGTCAATGAGTAATGATAACCAGGCTATATACAGTGAGTACCAGTACTGAGTCAATGTGTTCAGTTATTACCATCTGTTGAAGGCTGGTTTCAGAGCGTCTGTCTGTCTGTCTGTCTGTCTGTCTGTCTGTCTGTCTGTCTGTCTGTCTGTCTGTCTGTCTGTCTGTCTGTCTGTCTGTCTGTCTGTCTGTCTGTCTGTCTGTCTGTCTGTCTGTCTGTCTGTCTGTCTGTCTGTCTGTCTGTCTGTCTGTCTGTCTGTCTGTCTGTCTGTCTGTCTGTCTGTCTGTCTGTCTGTCTGTCTGTCTGTCTCTATACCAATACACATCTCTCTTTCTGTTAGGTACTACGACCTGTTGAAGGCTGGTTTCAGAGCGTCTGTCTGTCTCTATACCAATACACATCTCTCTTTCTGTTAGGTACTACGACCTGTTAAAGGTGGGATACAGGGCTATGTTTTCCAAGCCTCTTGGGCCTGTTGAATGCCCCAGAGATGTGCACCTGGCCCTGTTTGGCCGAGCGACTGATCTGAGCATGCTCAAACTGTTTGAGACGTTCCTTGAGAGCGTTCCACAGCTAGTCCTCCAACTCTACATTATGCTGGGCCACGGACACAGGTCCATACTACAATGTGAGTACTGTAGCAACGATCATCAGAATTGATAAAAGGTTTTAAAAAACAAGGTTTTAAAAACTTATAAAGGCAACAGTTGAAGATTCTCCAAACTTTTAGATTTGTTATAAAATCCATCAGATATTGACAGAATTATATCATATAAACGATTTTACAGACAAGTAATAAATGGAGTTCAGTTATTAAATTGATTGAAAATATATATATATATTTTTCTGTACATTTGGAAAGTATTCAGACCCCTTGACTTTTTCCACATTTTGTTACGTTACAGCCTTATTCTAAAATTGATTAAATAGTTTATTTCCCTCATCAATCTGCAGACCCCATAATGACAAAGCAAAAACGTTTTTTAAAAAGATATTTTTGCAAATGAAACATTTACATAAATATTCAGACTCTTTACTCAGTACTTTGTTGAAGCACCTTTGGCAGCGATTACAGCCTCAAGTTTTATTGGGTATGATGCTACAAGCCTGGCAAACCTGTATTTGGGGAGTCTTCAGGTCTCTCCAGAGATGTTAGATCGGGTTCAAGTTCGGTCTCTGGCTGGGCAACGCAAGGACATTCAGAGACTTGTCCTGAAGCCACTTCTGTGTTGTCTTGGCTGTGTGCTTAGGGTCGTTGTCCTGTTGGAAGGTGAACCTTCACTCCAGTCTGAGGCCCTGAGTGACCTGGAGCAGGTTTTCATCAAGGATCTCTCTGTACGTTGCTCCTTTCATCTTTCTCTCAAACCTGACTAGTCTCTTCATCAGACCAGATAATCTTGTTTCTAATGGTATCGGAGTCCTTTAGGAGCCTATTGGCAAACTCCAAGCGCGCTGTCATGTGTCATGTGTGTAACTGAGGAGTTGCTTCCGTCTGGCCACTACAATAAAGTCCTGATTGATGGAGAGCAACAGAGATGGTTGTCCTTCTGGAAGGTTTTTCCATCTCCACAGAGGAACTCTGGATTTCTGTCAGAGTGACCATCAGGTTCTTGGTCACCTCCCTGACCAAGGCCCTTCTGCCCTGATTGCTCAGTTTGGAGCAACATTTCTTCCATTAAAGAATGATGGAGACCACTGTGTTCTTGGAGACCTTCAATGCTGCAGACATTTTTTGGTACCTTTTCCCAGATCTGTGCCTCGACACAATTCTGTCTCGGAGCTCTATGGACAATTTCTTCGACCTCATGGCTTGGTTTTTGCTCTGACGTGCACTGTCAACCGTGGGACCTTATATAGACAGGTGTGTGCCTTTCCAAATAATGTCCAATCTATTGAATTTACCACAGGTGGACTCCAATCAAGTTGTAGAAACATCTGAAGGATGATCAATGGAAACAGGATGCAGCTGAGCTCAATTTCGAGTCTCATGACAAAAGAAAAAAAGTCCAAACAAGTTGTAGAATTTGCATTTCCCTTTACTTTATTTAACCAGGTAGGCTAGTTGAGAACACCTTTATTTAACCAGGTAGGCTAGTTGAGAACACCATTATTTAACCAGGTAGGCTAGTTGAGAACACCTTCATTAACCAGGTAGGCTAGTTGAGAACACCTTCATTAACCAGGTAGGCTAGTTGAGAACACCTTCATTAACCAGATAGGCTAGTTGAGAACACCTTTATTTAACCAGGTAGGCTAGTTGAGAACACCTTTATTTAACCAGGTAGGCCAGTTGAGAACACCTTTATTTAACCAGGTAGGCCAGTTGAGAACACCTTTATTTAACCAGGTAGGCTAGTTGAGAACACCTTTATTTAACCAGGTAGGCTAGTTGAGAACACCTTCATTAACCAGGTAGGCCAGTTGAGAACACCTTCATTAACCAGGTAGGCCAGTTGAGAACACCTTCATTAACCAGGTAGGCCAGTTGAGAACACCTTCATTAACCAGGTAGGCCAGTTGAGAACACCTTCATTAACCAGGTAGGCCAGTTGAGAACAGCTTAATTAACCAGGTAGGCCAATTGAGAACACCTTCATTAACCAGGTAGGCCAGTTGAGAACACCTTCATTAACCAGGTAAGCTAGTGGAGAACAAGTTCTCACTTACAACTGCGACCTGGCCGAGATAAAGCATAGCAATTTGACACATACAACAACACAGAGTTACACATGGAATAAACAAAACATAGTCAATAATACAGTAGAACAAAAGAAAACAAAAAGTATATATACAGTCAGTGCAAATGAGGTAAGCTAAGGGAGTTAAGGCAATAAATAGGCCATGGTGGCGAAGTAATTACAATATAGCAAATAAACACTGGAATGGTAGATGTGCTGAAGATGAATGTGCAAGTAGAGATACTGGGGTGCAAAGGATCAAGATAAATGTATAAATACAGTATGGGGATGAGGTAGATAGATGGGCTGTTTACAGATGGGCTATTTCCAGGTGCAATGATCTGTGAGCTGCTCTGACAGCTGGTGCTTAAAGCTAGTGAGGGAGATGTGAGTCTCCAGCTTCAGAGATTTTGTAGTTCGTTCCAGTCATTGGCAGCAGAGAACTGGAAGGAGAGGCAGCCAAAGGAAGAATTGTCTTTGGGGATGACCAGTGAGATATACCTGCTGGAGATCGTGCTACGAGTGGGTGCTGCTATGGTGACCAGTGAGATATACCTGCTGGAGAGCGTGCTACGAGTGGGTGCTATGGTGACCAGTGAGATATACCTGCTGGAGTGCGTGCTACGAGTGGGTGCTACTATGGTGACCAGTGAGATATACCTGCTGGAGAGCGTGCTACGAGTGGGTGCTGCTATGGTGACCAGTGAGATATACCTGCTGGAGAGCGTGCTATGAGTGGGTGCTGCTATGGTGACCAGTGAGATATAACTGCTGGAGAGCGTGCTATGAGTGGGTGCTGCTATGGTGACCAGTGAGATATACCTGCTGGAGAGCGTACTACGAGTGGGTGCTGCTATGGTGACCAGTGAGATATACCTGCTGGAGAGCGTGCTATGAGTGGGTGCTGCTATGGTGACCAGTGAGATATAACTGCTGGAGAGCGTGCTATGAGTGGGTGCTGCTATGGTGACCAGTGAGATATACCTGCTGGAGAGCGTGCTACGAGTGGGTGCTGCTATGGTGACCAGTGAGCTGAGATAAGGTGGGGCTTACCTAGCAGAAAAATCTCAATGATGAACAGGAAACAGGATGCACCTCAGCTCAATGTTGAGTCTCATAGCAAAGGGTCTGAATACTTAGGTAAATAAGCTGTTTCTGTTTTTTATTTTTAATAGAAAACGTGTTTGCGCTTTGTCATTATGGGGTATTGTGATGTCATTATGGGGTATTGTGATGTCATTATGGGGTATTGTGATGTCATTATGGGGTATTGTGATGTCATTATGGGGGATTGTGATGTCATTATGGGGTATTGTGATGTCATTATGGGGTATTGTGATGTCATTATGGGGGATTGTGATGTCATTATGGGGTATTGTGATGTCATTATGGGGTATTGTGTGTAGATTGATGAGGATTTGTATGTATTTAATCAATTTCAGAAAAAGGCTGTAACATAACAACATTTGGAAAAAGTGAATACTGAATACTCTCCGAATTCACAGTATAACACATTATCATTGAATCCGGAATTTGTGAAAATATTTTCTATTAAAATAAAGAAAATTATATATGCCTCATATATGAAAACATTAATACAAAGGGTTAAAACAGGGCTGAAACCACCTAACAAACACCTGTTCTATGTACCCTACCTGTATACACCTGTTCTGTCTACCCTACCCGTATTTACCTGTTCTGTCTACACTACCTGTATACACGTGTTCTGTCTACCCTACCCGTATTTACCTGTTCTGTCTACACTACCTGTATACACCTGTTCTGTCTACCCTACCTGTATTTACCTGTTCTGTCTACACTACCTGTATACACCTGTTCTGTCTACCCTACCTGTATTTACCTGTTCTGTCTACACTACCTGTATACACCTGTTCTGTCTACACTACCTGTATTTACCTGTTCTGTCTACACTACCTGTATACACCTGTTCTGTCTACTCTACCTGTATTTACCTGTTCTGTCTACACTACCTGTATTTACCTGTTCTGTCTACCCTACCTGTATTTACCTGTTCTGTCTACACTACCTGTATTTACCTGCTCTGTCTACACTACCTGTATACACCTGTTCTGTCTACCCTACCTGTATACACCTGTTCTGTCTACCCTACCTGTATTTACCTGTTCTGTCTACCCTACCTCTATACACCTGTTCTGTCTACCCTACCTGTATACACCTGTTCTGTCTACACTACCTGTATACACCTGTTCTATCTACCCTACCTGTATACACCTGTTCTATCTACCCTACCTGTATACACCTGTTCTATCTACCCTACCTGTATACACCTGTTCTATCTACCCTACCCGTATTTACCTGTTCTATCTACCCTACCTGTATACACCTGTTCTGTCTACCCTACCCGTATACACCTGTTCTATCTACCCTACCTGTATACACCTGTTCTATCTACCCTACCTGTATACACCTGTTCTGTCTACCCTACCTGTATACACCTGTTCTATCTACCCTACCTGTATACACCTGTTCTATCTACCCTACCTGTATACACCTGTTCTATCTACCCTACCTGTATACACCTGTTCTATCTACCCTACCTGTATACACCTGTTCTATCTACCCTACCCGTATTTACCTGTTCTATCTACCCTACCTGTATACACCTGTTCTATCTACCCTACCTGTATACACCTGTTCTATCTACCCTACCTGTATACACCTGTTCTATCTACCCTACCTGTATACACCTGTTCTATCTACCCTACCTGTATACACCTGTTCTATCTACCCTAAACGATAAGGAGAGAGAGCGAGAGAGGGAGAGAGGGAGGGGAAGAGAGGGATAGAAAGAGGGAAAGAACCTAATAAGACCAGCAGAGGGAAACGAATAGAAGGGAAGCACAGAGACAAGACATGATAACCAATGACAAAACATGACAGTACCCCCCCACTCACCGAGCGCCTCCTGGCGCACTCGAGGAGGAACCCTGGCGGCAACGGAGGAAATCATCAATCAGCGAACGGTCCAGCACGTCCCGAGATGGAACCCAACTCCTCTCCTCAGGACCGTAACCCTCCCAATCCACTAAGTACTGGTGACCACGTCCCCGAGAACGCATGTCCATGATCTTACGTACCTTGTAAATAGGTGCGCCCTCGACAAGGACGGGGGGAAGACGAACGGGGGCGCGAAGAAAGGGCTTGACACAGGAGACATGGAAGACAGGGTGGACGCGACGAAGATGTCGCGGAAGAAGCAGTCGCACAGCGACAGGATTGACGACCTGGGAGACACGGAACGGACCAATGAACCGCGGAGTCAACTTGCGAGAAGCTGTCGTAAGGGGAAGGTTACGAGTGGAAAGCCACACTCTCTGGCCGCGACAATACCTAGGACTCTTAATCCTACGTTTATTGGCGGCTCTCACAGTCTGCGCCCTGTAACGGCAAAGTGCAGACCTCACCCTCCTCCAGGTGCGCTCACAACGTTGGACAAACGCCTGAGCGGAGGGAACGCTGGACTCGGCGAGCTGGGACGAGAACAGAGGAGGCTGGTACCCCAGACTACTCTGAAACGGAGATAGCCCGGTAGCAGACGAAGGAAGCGAGTTGTGAGCGTATTCTGCCCAGGGGAGCTGTTCTGCCCAAGACGCAGGGTTTCTAAAAGAAAGGCTGCGTAATATGCGACCAATCGTCTGATTGGCCCTTTCTGCTTGACCGTTAGACTGGGGATGAAAACCGGAAGAGAGACTGACGGAAGCACCAATCAAACGACAGAATTCCCTCCAAAACTGTGACGTGAATTGCGGACCTCTGTCTGAAACGGCGTCTAACGGGAGGCCATGAATTCTGAACACATTCTCAATGATGATTTGTGCCGTCTCCTTAGCGGAAGGAAGCTTAGCGAGGGGAATGAAATGTGCCGCCTTAGAGAACCTATCGACAACCGTAAGAATCACAGTCTTCCCCGCAGACGAAGGCAGACCGGTAATGAAGTCTAAGGCGATGTGAGACCATGGTCGAGAAGGAATGGGAAGCGGTCTGAGACGACCGGCAGGAGGAGAGTTACCTGACTTAGTCTGCGCGCAGTCCGAACAAGCAGCCACGAAACGGCGCGTGTCACGCTCCTGAGTAGGCCACCAAAACCGCTGGCGAATAGAAGCAAGTGTACCCCGAACGCCGGGGTGGCCAGCTAACTTGGCAGAGTGAGCCCACTGAAGAACAGCCAGACGAGTAGAAACAGGAACGAAAAGAAGGTTACTAGGACAAGCGCGCGGCGACGCAGTGTGAGTGAGTGCTTGCTTAACCTGTCTCTCAATTCCCCAGACAGTCAACCCGACAACACGCCCATCAGGAAGAATCCCCTCGGGATCGGTAGAAGCCACAGAAGAACTAAAGAGACGGGATAAGGCATCAGGCTTGGTGTTCTTATTACCCGGGCGATAAGAAATCACGAACTCGAAACGAGCGAAAAACAACGCCCAACGAGCTTGACGTGCATTAAGTCGTTTGGCAGAACGGATGTACTCAAGGTTCTTATGGTCAGTCCAAACGACAAAAGGAACGGTCGCCCCCTCCAACCACTGTCGCCATTCGCCTAGGGCTAAGCGGATGGCGAGCAGTTCGCGGTTACCCACATCGTAGTTGCGTTCCGATGGCGACAGGCGATGAGAAAAATAAGCGCAAGGATGGACCTTATCGTCAGACTGGAAGCGCTGGGATAGAATGGCTCCCACGCCCACCTCTGAAGCGTCAACCTCGACAATGTTTAGTGACGTCAGGAGTAACAAGGATAGGAGCGGACGTAAAACGCTTCTTGAGGAGATCAAAAGCTCCCTGGGCGGAACCGGACCACTTAAAGCACGTCTTGACAGAAGTAAGAGCTGTGAGAGGGGCAGCAACTTGACCGAAATTACGAATGAAACGCCGATAGAAATTAGCAAAACCTAGAAAGCGCTGCAACTCGACACGTGACCTTGGAACGGGCCAATCACTGACAGCCTGGACTTTAGCGGGATCCATCTGAATGCCTTCAGCGGAAATAACAGAACCGAGAAATGTGACAGAGGAGACATGAAAGGCGCACTTCTCAGCCTTCACGTAGAGACAATTCTCTAAAAGGCGTTGGAGTACACGTCGAACGTGCTGAACATGAATCTCGAGTGACGGTGAAAAAATCAGGATATCGTCAAGGTAGACAAAAACAAAGATGTTCAGCATGTCTCTCAGTACATCATTAACTAATGCCTGAAAAACAGCTGGAGCATTAGCGAGACCGAACGGCAGAACCCGGTACTCAAAATGCCCTAACGGAGTGTTAAACGCCGTTTTCCACTCGTCCCCCTCTCTGATGCGCACGAGATGGTAAGCGTTACGAAGGTCCAACTTAGTAAAGAACCTGGCTCCCTGCAGAATCTCGAAGGCTGACGACATAAGGGGAAGCGGATAACGATTCTTAACCGTTATGTCATTCAGCCCTCGATAATCCACGCAGGGGCGCAGAGTACCGTCCTTCTTCTTAACAAAAAAAACCCCCGCTCCGGCGGGAGAGGAAGAAGGCACTATGGTACCGGCGTCGAGAGAAACAGACAAATAATCCTCGACAGCCTTACGTTCGGGAGCCGACAGAAAGTATAGTCTACCCCGAGGGGGAGTGGTCCCCGGAAGGAGATCAATACTACAATCATACGACCGGTGAGGAGGAAGGGAGTTGGCTCTGGACCGACTGAAGACCGTGCGCAGATCATGATATTCCTCCGGCACTCCTGTCAAATCACCAGGTTCCTCCTGAGAAGAGGGGACAGAAGAAACAGGAGGGATAGCAGACATTAAACACTTCACATGACAAGAAACGTTCCAGGATAGGATAGAATTACTAGACCAATTAATAGAAGGATTATGACATACTAGCCAGGGATGACCCAAAACAACAGGTGTAAAAGGTGAACGAAAAATCAAAAAGGAAATGGTCTCACTGTGGTTACCAGATACTGTGAGGGTCAAAGGTAGTGTCTCATATCTGATACTGGGGAGAAGACTACCATCTAAGGCGAACATGGGCGTGGGCTTCCCTAACTGTCTGAGAGGAATGTCATGTTTCCGAGCCCATGCTTCGTCCATAAAACAACCCTCAGCTCCAGAGTCTATCAAGGCACTGCAGGAAGCAGCCGAACCGGTCCAGCGTAGATGGACCGACATGGTATTACAGGATCTTGATGGAGAGACCTGAGTAGTAGCGCTCACCAGTAGCCCTCCGCTTACTGATGAGCTCTGGCTTTTACTGGACATGAATTGACAAAATGTCCAGCAGAACCGCAATAGAGGCAAAGGCGGTTGGTGATCCTCCGTTCCCTCTCCTTAGTCGAGATGCGAATACCTCCCAGCTGCATGGGCTCAGTCTCTGAGCCGGAGGGGGGAGATGGTTGCGATGCGGAGAGGGGGAACACCGTTAACGCGAGCTCTCTTCCACAAGCTCGGTGACGAAGATCTACCCGTCGTTCTATGCGGATGGCGAGTGCAATCAAAGAGTCCACACTGGAAGGAACCTGCCGGGAGAGAATCTCATCCTTAACCTCAGCGTGGAGTCCCTCCAGAAAACGAGCGAGCAACGCCGGCTCGTTCCAGTCACTAGAGGCAGCAAGAGCGCGAAACTCTATAGAGTAATCCGTTATGGATCGATCACCTTGACATAGGGAAGCCAGGGCCCTAGAAGCCTCCCTACCAAAAACTGAATGATCAAAAACCCGTATCATCTCCTCTTTAAAGTTCAGGTAATTGTTAGAACACTCAGCCCTTGCCTCCCAGATAGCTGTGCCCCACTCTCGAGCCCGACCAGTAAGGAGTGAAATGACGTAAGCAATCCGAGCTCTCTCTCTTGAGTATGTGTTGGGTTGGAGAGAGAACACAATATCACACTGGGTGAGAAAGGAGCGGCACTCAGTGGGCTGCCCAGAGTAACATGGTGGGTTATTAACCCTAGGTTCCGGAGACTCGGAAGAACAGGAAGTAGCTGGTGGCACGAGACGAAGACTCTGAAACTGTCCTGAGAGGTCGGAAACCTGAGCGGCCAGGGTCTCAACGGCATGACGAGCAGCAGACAATTCCTGCTCGTGTCTGCCGAGCATTGCTCCCTGGATCTCGACGGCAGTGTTACGAGAATCCGTAGTCGCTGGGTCCATTCTTGGTCGGATCCTTCTGTTATGCTGGTGAATGAGGACCCAAAAGCGACTTAACGAAAACAGAGTCTTTATTCCAGTATATGACAAAAGTAATAATCCTGGAAATATCAAGGAGAAAACAAAACAGGAAAAACTGAAATCCACTCGTAGTAGCGAGGACTGACTGGAGACTCGACCATAGACTGCAGGTTGCTTCGGGAAGGCACCGACCGTAGCAGACTAAGACACCTGCTCATACGCAGCATCTGAAGAAGATAAAACACGACAGGGCGAGACAAGGACACAGAACAGCGAACATCATACAAGGATCCGACAAGGACAGAAGCGGAAAACAGAGGGAGAAATAGTGGCTCTAATCAGAGGGCAAAATAGGGGACAGGTGTGAAAAGAGTAAATGAGGAACAGCTGGGAGCAGGAACGGAACGATAAGGAGAGAGAGCGAGAGAGGGAGAGAGGGAGGGGAAGAGAGGGATAGAAAGAGGGAAAGAACCTAATAAGACCAGCAGAGGGAAACGAATAGAAGGGAAGCACAGAGACAAGACGTGATAACCAATGACAAAACATGACATATAGAGTACTGTACACACTACAATTACTGAGGTTTAAGTATATAGAGTACTGCACACTACAATTACTGAGGTTTAAATATATAGAGTACTGTACACACTACAATTACTGAGGTTTAAATATATAGAGTACTGTACACACTACAATTACTGAGGTTTAAATATATAGAGTACTGCACACTACAATTACTGAGGTTTAAATATATAGAGTACTGTACACACTACAATTACTTAGGTTTAAATATATAGAGTATTGCACACTACAATTACTGAGGTTTAAATATATAGAGTACTGCACACACTACAATTACTGAGGTTTAAATATATAGAGTACTGCACACTACAATTACTGAGGTTTAAATATATAGAGTACTGCATTTTCCCAAATTTGAAACCCTGATTCACATAGCGAGCTGTGGGTTGGCAGCGCACTACATTGCTGCCTTCCATAAGATGAGGGACAGTGTCTGACAGACCAATCAACCTGCACATGTCCTCTACTGTATACTTATTGTTATTGTTCAGTGTATGGTTATTTTGACCCTTGGTTATTGTTGTTACTGTTGTCCCATTGACAATTTTGATTCTCATTTGATTTATTTTTATATTGTAAATATCCAAAATAAGCTTTGGCAATATGTACATTGTTACGTCATGCCAATAAAGCACATTTAATTGAATTGAATTGAATTGAGAGAGAGACTATATGTGTGTTAGAGAGAGCAACCAAGAGAGAGAGAGAGAGAGACAGAGAGAGAGAAACTGAGAGAGAGAGAGAGAGAGAGAGAGAGAGAGAGAGAGAGAGAGAGAGAGAGAGAGAGAGAGAGAGAGAGAGAGAGAGAGAGAAAGAGCAACCGAGAGAGAGACTGTGAATGTGTGAGAGACAGGCACAGAGAGCGAGAGAGACTGCAGCACTGCCACAACTTGACTCTCACATGCCTGTCTTTCACATGCCTGTTTCTCACATGTCTGTCTCTCACATGCCTGTCTCTCACATGCCTGTCTCTCACATGTCTGTCTCTCACATGCCTGTCTTTCACATGCCTGTCTCTCACATGTCTGTCTCTCACATGCCTGTCTCTCACATGCCTGTCTCTCACATGTCTGTCTCTCACATGCCTGTTTCTCACATGTCTGTCTCTCACATGCCTGTCTTTCACATGCCTGTCTCTCACATGTCTGTCTCTCACATGCCTGTCTCTCACATGCCTGTCTTTCACATGCCTGTCTTTCACATGTCTGTCTTTCACATGCCTGTCTCTCACATGTCTGTCTTTCACATGCCTGTCTCTCACATGTCTGTCTCTCACATGCCTGTCTCTCACATGCCTGTCTCTCACATGTCTGTCTCTCACATGCCTGTTTCTCACATGTCTGTCTCTCACATGCCTGTCTTTCACATGCCTGTCTCTCACATGTCTGTCTCTCACATGCCTGTCTCTCACATGCCTGTCTTTCACATGCCTGTCTTTCACATGTCTGTCTTTCACATGCCTGTCTCTCACATGTCTGTCTTTCACATGCCTGTCTTTCACATGCCTGTCTCTCAAGATCCTTCTCTAATGTGTGTCTCATCTTCCCCTGTGCAGGCATCTGCATGGTGGGCTCATTCATCAACATCGCCTGGGCTATAGTGGACTACCGCCGGTGTCTCCGTCGATCCTTACCCCAGGTAATATAATAATAATATATAATAACATAATCATATGATCATATAGTGATATATATATAATAATGAATATAACATCCCCAGGTCCGAGAGATGCCTTCTGGCCTCCCTACCTTTGTCTACCTCCTATACAAGCTGTTGACCATCACCGCTCACATCCTCAGCCTCAGCCTCTTCCTCGTCCTCAGCCCCTACAGTACCCTGGGAATGGCTGTCGTCTGGCTGGCTGGAACCCTCTGGGCCCATTGGGTCCGTACTGATTTCTGCATGTCTAAAGGTCTAGAGAGGCTCTATCGGATCATCGTGGGAGTCGTCCTCATATTCACCTTCTTTAACGTGAAAGGACAGGATACCAGATGGCCGATGGCTGTGTACTACGTTCTCTTTGCGTTAGTGAACCTCTCTGGTCCTTTGCTGCTGGTTCTGGTGAGGCCAGAGGTTAACGCTGCTGAGTACTTCTGGCCGGTGACACTGCTGATATTTGGAGGGACCGTTCTAGGGCTGGTCTGTCTGCTCCTGTATTATACTGTCTGCCACCCCAGAGGGAGGAGTCTACAGGCAGATGAGCTGGATGGACACATGCGACAGGAGAGAGAAACAGAGACGCCAGGCAACATGGTGAGAGGTAGGAACTTCCTACAGCTCTGAGCCTCGTTTCCTGCACCACTCTGAAAGACCTGAATGACCTGAATGACCTGAATGACCTGAATGACCTGAATGACCTGAATGACCTGAATGACCTGAATCAAATCAAATCAAATCAAATCTATTTATATAGCCCTTCGTACATCAGCTGATATCTCAAAGTGCCGTACAGAAACCCAGCCTAAAACCCCAAACAGCAAACAATGCAGGTGTAAAAGCACGGTGGCTAGGAAAAACTCCCTAGAAAGGCCAAAACCTAGGAAGAAACCTAGAGAGGAACCGGGCTATGTGGGGTGGCCAGTCCTCTTCTGGCTGTGCCGGGTGGAGATTATAACAGAACGTGGCCAAGATGTTCAAATGTTCATAAATGACCAGCATGGTTGAATAATAGTAAGGCAGAACAGTTGAAACTGGAGCAGGAGCATGGCCAGGTGGACTGGGGACAGCAAGGAGTCCTCATGTCAGGTAGTCCTGGGACATGGTCCTAGGGCCCAGGCCAGTTGAAACTGGAGCAGCAGCATGGCCAGGTGGACTGGGGACAGCAAGGAGTCATCATGTCAGGTAGTCCTGGGGCATGGTCCTAGGGCTCAGGTCCTCCGAGAGAGAGAAAGAAAGAGAGAAGGAGAGAATTAGAGAACGCACACTTAGATTCACACAGGACACCTGAATAGGACAGGAGAAGTACTCCAGATAAACAAACTGACCCTAGCCCCCCGACACATAAACTACTGCAGCATAAATACTGGAGGCTGAGACAGGAGGGGTCAGGAGACACTGTGGCCCCATCCGAGGACACCCCCGGACAGGGCCAAACAGGAAGGATATAACCCCACCCACTCTGCCAAAGCACAGCCCCCACACCACTAGAGGGAAATCTTCAACCACCAACTGAATGACCTGAATGACCTGATAGACCTGAATGACCTGAATGACCTGAATGACCTGAATGACCTGAACAGTTAAAAAGGAGTCTGATGTTTGACCTTTCAGGTCTGGTCCCTTCAGCTGAGATGAAGGAGAGGACATAAGGGAGTCACTTCACGCTAGTGAAACACAGCCCCTATCTGTGGATTCAGGATGTGCAATGCAAAACAGAGAACACAAGGTGGCACTGTTGTCTCTCTTTACAGGCTATGGCCATCTAGCATTTTAGAGTAAAGTGAAGAAGAAAGACGTTGCTATGGACGTTGCCGTTGCTATGATGACGTTACTATGGACATTCTCTTTGATATGTTAAAGACTCTTTTACTGACCTGCCAATAACTGAAATATGTTTAATTTATTTTAATCTCTGACACACTTTCCACTGTTTCTGATAGTTTAACTGTCTTTTAACCTCTTATAAGTATTCTGATGTTCTGTGTAATATTTACTATCTGTGAATGCACTTTAAAACTTTAAAATATAATATATTTAATAAATAAAAATGTAGCATAACTACCTTTTATCATTACAATTATTACATTATTATTATTATTATTAATTATTATAGATGACATACTGTATGAATACCAGCTCAGAAATACCCCCAACACTAGTAAGGGTAATTTCAATGCTAATTAATCATAACAAACCGGGTTTCATTGGCTGAGGGGCGCCGACGTGTGCCTCTCTGATGACGGCTCAAATGGCACCCTATTCCCTATTCAGTGCACTACTTTTGACCAGAGCCCTGAGATCTGGTCAAAAGTAGTGCACTTATATAGGGAATAGGGTGCCATTTTGTTACGCAGAGAGATGGTTTGTAGTAGACCAGCCTACTATAGTGAATGGACCAGACAGGGTTCAGGAGGGTTCAGGAGGGTTCAGGAGGGATCAGGAGGGATCAGGAGGGTTCAGGAGGGTTCAGGAGGGTTCAGGAGGGATCAAGAGGGATCAGGAGGGTTCAGGAGGGATCAGGAGGGTTTAGGAGGGATCAGGAGGGATCAGGAGGGATCAGGAGGGATCTGGAGGGTTCAGGAGGGATCAGGAGGGTTCAGGAGGGATCAGGAAGGATCAGGAGGGATCAGGAGGTGGAGGTATCAGTGAGGAACAGTCCATAATAACACGCTATTCCTAATAGAGTACACTACTCTTTTTTTTACTAGAGCACTATGGGAACATAAACTGGACAATAACTGAAAGTAAAAATCAAACGCCTAACTCAAGATTACAGAACTCTGAGTAGCACAAGCCTCAATCATATAATGCCTGTCTGACACCGTTCATCCTGTCTAGTGGAATGACCCGGCTTATAACACCGTTCATCCTGTCTAGTGGAATGACCCGGCTTATAACACCGTTCATCCTGTCTAGTGGAATGACCCGGCTTATAACAAATCAAATCAAATCAAATTTATTTATATAGCCCTTCGTACATCAGCTGATATCTCAAAGTGCTGTACAGAAACCCAGCCTAAAACCCCAAACAGCAAACAATGCAGGTGTAAAAGCACGGTGGCTAGGAAAAACTCCCTAGAAAGGCCAAAACCTAGGAAGAAACCTAGAGAGGAACCGGGCTATGTGGGGTGGCCAGTCCTCTTCTGGCTGTGCCGGGTAGAGATTGTAACAGAACATGACCAAGATGTTCAAATGTTCATAAATGACCAGCATGGTCAAATAATAATAATAAGGCAGAACAGTTGAAACTGGAGCAGCAGCACAGTCAGGTGGACTGGGGACAGCAAGGAGCCATCATGTCAGGTAGTCCTGGGGCACGGTCCTAGGGCTCAGGTCCTCCGAGAGAGAGAAAGAAAGAGAGAATTAGAGAGAGCATATGTGGGGTGGCCAGTCCTCTTCTGGCTGTGCCGGGTGGAGATTATAACAGAACGTGGCCAAGATGTTCAAATGTTCATAAATGACCAGCATGGTTGAATAATAGTAAGGCAGAACAGTTGAAACTGGAGCAGGAGCATGGCCAGGTGGACTGGGGACAGCAAGGAGTCGTCATGTCAGGTAGTCCTGGGACATGGTCCTAGGGCCCAGGCCAGTTGAAACTGGAGCAGCAGCATGGCCAGGTGGACTGGGGACAGCAAGGAGTCATCATGTCAGGTAGTCCTGGGGCATGGTCCTAGGGCTCAGGTCCTCCGAGCCGTTCATCCTGTCTAGTGGAATGACCCGGCTTATAACACCGTTCATCCTGTCTAGTGGAATGACCCGGCTTATAACACCGTTCATCCTGTGGAATGAGCTTCATGTAATGCAGTCCTACTGGGCAGAGAGCTTTAAAAAAATAAAAAAAACCTGCCGGCTACAATAAAAAAATAAAACATGGCTGAATTCCTTTTAGACCTGACTACAATCATCTGAGATGGTCACTGTGTGCAGTCCAGGGCCTGGAGTAGTGCACTAGAGAGAGAGAGATCACACAGGAGATTACAGAGCATTAAGGTATCTCTGCCAGAAGTGGAAATTACAGAGTGGTGCTGTTGTCAACGAAGAGAGAGAGAGAGAGAGAGAGAGAGAGAGAGAGAGAGAGAGAGAGAGAGAGAGAGAGAGAGAGAGAGAGAGAGAGAGAGAGAAGAGAGAGTCTAACGATGAGCCCCAAATGACACCATATTCCCTCCATCTTTGATCAGAGCCCTATGGGGCCGCATGGTCAAAGGTAGTGTACTATGTAGGGAATAACGTGCCATTTAGGACAGAGACAGTGAAGGGGACACATGCAACTTCTCTCCCCAATAAAATAAGTTCATGACGGTTTTATACAGCATTAGCTGGGGCTGAAATCATCTGTTCCTGCTGGTTTTATACAGCATTAGCTGGGGCTGAAATCATGGAAAGATACAGTAGAGTTGAGAGGAGAACATCTATCATCTAGAGGTTAAAGATAATGTAGCGCTGAGAGGGGAACACCCATCATCTGGAGGTTAAAGATAATGTAGCGCTGAGAGGAGAACATCTATCATCTAGAGGTTAAAGATAATGTAGAGCTGAGAGGAGAACATACATCATCTAGAAGTTAAAGATAATGTAAAGCTGAGAGGAGAACATCTATCATCTAGAGGTTAAAGATAATGTAAAACTGAGAGGAGAACATACATCATCTAGAAGAAATGAAGTGTTTTGTTTTGTTCTACTCTAATGAAGAGCAACAGAGAGAGAGGAGAAGGTCCTCCCCAGCGGGTGGCTAGGGTAAAGAGACGTCATACCACTACAATAGAGGCCCGGGGATGCAGAGGTTCTGCTGACATCGCCCTGACCAAAGGTAGACCTCACTGCTTCAGTGGAAGGCCGTCAGAATAGAAACTTTCTAGACCCTACACGGGATTCTGTCCACCTGACCTTTAACCTTTAACTAGAGTTGTTAATTTCCACAAACTTTAATCAAATTCTCCAGGCGCCCTGGTCAAAAGTAGTGCACTATGTAGGGAATTAGGGTACAGCCAGCGTGTGACCTCTCTCTCCAGATACCCAGCAGTCCTCTAGTCAGGCCTGGACTTACTCTCTACTTTATACCAAGTCTTGATGTTTTCCATCAGCATTTTCCTTTAAAAGGGGAATCAGCCGTTCAGCGGAGGGGCATTACAGTCGTACGGTCCGCAACCTCAATTTGTCGAGACACAATAAACCCTGCGAGCCGGTCTGCTTTTCATTAGATCTTCAAAGTCTGTATATAAACCCCATGATTAATGAACCTTCTCCATGTAGTACGTCCTTAATCATTATGACCTGACGGTCGCTGCACTGCCTCTAGAACACACACACACACACACACACACACACACACACACACACACACACACACACACACACACACACACACACACACACACACACACACACACACACACACACACACACACACACACACACACACACACACACACACACACACACACACACACACACACACACAGCCTCAGATACATTAGCAGTGCCTTCTAGCTAGCCGATCAGTAAATGTCAGCCAGGCAAGTAGGGCTCTTAGTCAGACCGTCCCCTTTGCCTCATACTTGAAGAATTCCCCAAATTTAGAGGGTGAAGGGGAGGGGTGGGGGGATTGGTAGGAGCTAGTATGATGCAAGGGCACTGAGGGTGAAGGAGGGGGGTTGGTATTTGTTATTTAAAGAATGAACACCGAACAAACTAACAAAATAACAAACAAAACGTGAAGCTATACAATATAGTGCTGACTGGCAACTACATATAGTCAAGATCCCACAAACACCAAAGGGGAAAATGGCTACCTAAATATGATCCCCAATCAGAGACAACGATAAACAGCTGCCTCTGATTGGGAACCATATCAGGCCACCATAAACATACAAATACCTAGACCTACAAAAACCCTAGACATACAAAAACTCCTAGACAATACAACAACTAGCACATCCACCCGAGTCACACCCTGACCGAACCAAAATATAAAGAAAACAGAGATGACAGGTTTCCACACCATCTTCTATTTTAACATTATGTTGGCATGTTCAAGGGCATATAGCTACAGTAGACCCGAGATGGTTAGCGTGTGTCCAACATAGTATTTGATGCCATGTAGGGCACTACCTTTTAACCAGGGCCCAGAGAGAAATGGGGAATAGGGTGCCATTTTGGATTCAGACTTAGACTTAGCAGTGATCTTAACCCAGAGTACTTGAACAGCAGTGCTGCTGTTGGCTGACAGAGGTTTAAAGTAGGAGACTAAAGCAATCTGGGCTGTGGCAGACATATGGTGAGGTCAGTTATTACTAGAGACCTGACAGAGGTTTAAAGTAGGAGACTAAAGCAATCTGGGCTGTGGCAGACATATGGTGAGGTCAGTTATTACTAGAGACCTGACAGAGGTTTAAAGTAGGAGACTAAAGCAATCTGGGCTGTGGCAGACATATGGTGAGGTCAGTTATTACTAGAGACCTGACAGAGGTTTAAAGTAGGAGACTAAAGCAATCTGGGCTGTGGCAGACATATGGTGAGGCCAGTTATTACTAGAGACCTGACACAGACCTGGTCAGTTATTACTAGAGACCTGACACAGACCTGGTCAGTTATTACTAGAGACCTGACAGAGACCTGGTCAGTTATTACTAGAGACCTGACAGACCTGGTCAGTTATTACTAGAGACCTGACAGAGACCTGGTCAGTTATTACTAGAGACCTGACACAGACCTGGTCAGTTATTACTAGAGACCTGACACAGACTTGGTCAGTTATTACTAGAGACCTGACAGAGACCTGGTCAGTAATTACTAGAGACCTGACAGACCTGGTCAGTTATTACTAGAGACCTGACAGAGACCTGGTCAGTTATTACTAGAGACCTGACACAGACCTGGTCAGTTATTACTAGAGACCTGACAGAGACCTGGTCAGTTATTACTAGAGACCTGACACAGACCTGGTCAGTTATTACTAGAGACCTGACACAGACCTGGTCAGTTATTACTAGAGACCTGACAGAGACCTGCTCAGTTATTACTAGAGACCTGACACAGAC